>NC_050444.1:126470540-126770540 GCF_903995425.1 Onychomys torridus | reverse complement strand
TATGAGCAGTGAGATAAAAAATAAAAATAAAAATAAAAACCTGGGCTCTTCAGCAAATGTGGTTAGAGAGAAGAAAAAAGGAAAAGAAAAATCAACAGATTAAAGGAGATTATCTGGCTGGCAACAAAACAGCCCATGCACTGTAAAGGAGCTCACCCAACTAACTCACCCAATGACCTGGAATCAATCCCTAAAACCCTTGTAAGGATGAAATGCTAGAATCAACTCCCAAAGTTAACTCTCAACTCCACACTTGCATAAAGCATGTGTGTGCACCCCCCCCTCTCTCTCTCTCTTACACACACACACACACACACACACACACACACACACTGACATTTTTTTAAAGTTAACATGTTTAATAGAGATTATCAGTCAGTTGCAACCTAAGGAATTTATTTAGATGCAGAGTCAAATCATAAAAGGAAAAATAATTTGAGCTAGCCTAGGAATTCTAAACACTCGCATATTTTATGATATTAGAGAATTTTAATGTGGTTATACATTTCAATGCAGTATTATACTTACAGATGTAAAGATATATGCCTGGTGTTTCCTTCAGTATAATCTTGGAGCAGGGTAGGGTAAGAAAATAGGCAGGCGTTGATGAGAGAAGACTGGCCAGGCTGATAACTGCTGGTGCTGGGTGCTGACCACATGCATGTTCACTACATTATTCTCTCTACCTTCATGAGAGTTTGCATTGTCCATAATAAAACCTACTGCAGCCGGGCAGTAGTGGCACACGCCTTTAATCCCAGCACTAGGGAGGTAGAGACAGGCGGATCTCTGTGAGTTCGAGGCCAGCCTGGGCTACAGAGTGAGCTCCAGAAAAAGGCACAAAGCTACACAGGGAAACCCTGTCTCGAAAACACACACACAAAAAAAAACCTACTGCAGAGAGCAAAAACAAACTCAGGATATAGCTCATGGAAACCCACCCAGCAAATACAAAAACCAGGCCTTGTGGTACAGGTTGGTAATATCACCTTCTCTGGAGACTCACACAAAAGGACCACAAATTCAAGATCTGCCTGGATTACAGAGTCAGTTCAAGGTTCTAGTAAGTCCTTGTCTCAAAAATAAAAAGTAAAAAGAGTTATGTAGGGACATATATAAACATAAATGTGTGTGTGTGTGTGTGTGTGTGTGTGTGTGTGTGTGTGTGTTTACTTAGCATATACAAGGCTCTGGATTCACTCTCCAGCATCCCCCAAAAAGACAAAATATATTTCCAAATAATAACAAAAAGAAAATTAACAAAGAAATGGGGAGGAATTGCAGTTGCTCAGATGGGGGGTGGGATGTCGTTAAGAGAACAAGAAAGGCAAACAGGAGGAGCAGGCTGAGCTAGACTTTGCATGTGTTGGCTCTGGCATGTGCTCCCTTGTTTCAACACCTAAACAGAAATCCATGCATCCAGGAAGAGACATCTCTGAATCATTTAGGAGAAACATCAGAACGAAATAAACAATTTCATCACGACCATGGATGTCCACAACACTTCCTGCAATCACTCTCCTCTGTAGTTTTGGTCCATAAGCCAGTTCTCTATCTATAGCAAACAGCTCACCACCACCACCGCTGCCACCGCCGCCGCCGCCGCCACCACCACCACCACCACCCCGTGGTGATTCGTTCAGTGAAGGAAGGATACCTTGACTGGGGAGTCAGGGATGCCTCTCAGATTAAATAACTTCACCTCCCCTGACAGGGAGAAACTGAGGCTGGAAAGTTGAAGTAGCCCACCAGATAGAGCTCACATGTGGTAAAACTACCTGAGAAAGCAGGAAATGGAGTCAGAGGTCCCTGGAGCTGAGCCCACCCCTGCATTTCCCAGCCAAGTGACCATGTACGTTTTCATCTCTGATCCTCTAACTCCTCACCTGAAGGGTGGGGCCAGCAACCACGCACTCATCGCTCAGCACCAGGCAAGCAAATGTCACTTTCACCCTGGTAAGGCACATCACAAGCATTGCTACCCTACTATTTAGAAAATCCAAGGCCAGTGCCTACTACACAGTGCCATTCCATCACAACACCAAGTACAGGCCTTGTCTGAGCACCTACTCACTGCCAAGCAGGACTCTCCCCTCCTAGCATCCCTGGCTTCTGTGAGATACACACAAGTAAGTAACATTTTGAAACCAGGAACCCATTTTCATCCCAAATTCTCTGATCATACTGTGAATGGGAACTGAGAACTGCTAGATATCCATACCTGGGACTTTTTCCAACTCCTACCTACTTCTTCCAACCCTCTCCATGCAAAATAGGGTCCTCTCAACTTAATCCTAAGAGCCCAGCATTCAAGTCATCCAGTGCAAAGCCAAGGGACAAAGCCTATGCCTATGCACTCTTAGGACCTATCTATTCAAATAGCATTATTTATTGAGCACATACTGTATGGTAGGCATACTTCTATTGTCAGGAATACATGTGTGAACAAAACAGACAGAATCATGCCCGATGGAACTTACGATAATGTGGAGAGACAGATGAGAAACATGGAAATGGATTGCGTTATGGGGTACATTAGAAAGAATGGGGAGGGGAAGGCCCAGGTAACAGAAAAATGGGGTGCTGAGTGAGAAGCAGTGAGTCACTAAGCACTACCTCTGCTTCCTCAGTGCTCTGCCCCCTGCCCTCTCTCTTAGGGGTTCCCCTCACCTCACATGGTGTCCTCCAATCCATCCTGAAGTCAAGTTGATCCTGTTTACTTACACACAGATTAGACATGTGTGAAACTCCCAAATGACTACCCACTGACAAGTCCACCCAGACCTCAGACTGCACGTCACCTGTCTGTCCAACCTCATCACCTTCCAGACTCTCTTGCATCTAACCACACATCGCTTGACCCTGCTATAGGGCTGCAAACCTCCCCTAAGAGGAGATGTGTGCTAGAACAAGGCAGTCCCTACTGCAAGAACAGTATCTAGTGAGCCGCTGGCTGCCAACATTCTCAGAGCAGGGCGAGTGTGTTCACCCTGGAGAGAAGCTCTGAACAAAGGACTGTAGCCACTCCAGTCTCTTAGGGACCTTGGTCACAGCCATCTGACCTTCACTGAGATAATGGGCTCCACCACTTACTACATCTTGAGAGTCTTAAATGAGAGAACATTGTCTGGGGGAAAATGACAGCTTGAACTTTCACACTTGTCTTCTCCCCTCCCCCTTGGAGTGACAATAAGGGAAAGAGATATCCACCCGTGAGGACAAGAGGGCAGGAGAAAGAAGAATCGCAAACAGAAGAGCGAGTTTAACAACTTTTGATAAGATTAGAGAGGGAAGGAGGGGGATTAGCTCCAACTTTAGAGAGTGGTAGAACATATATATCAGCTTGTACACTCTGCCCCTGCTGAGTGAGCAGCTCACGGCAACCACACCCACAGCCTCAGCAGGCAGGCCATACCTAAGAGCACCCACATATGCCTTCTCCAGCTAACCGGCCTGCATTTCCCGGAAGCAAATGCTATTCCCAACCCCTCTGAGACCATTGTACTTGGTTTTGTAATTATGTGATCCAATTTAATATAAATAAACCAAAAACATTATTGTGAAAAGGGCCTATTTTGATGAAAATTAAGTTGGGTATCTTGAAAGATTAAAACAAGGCAGAATGTTATTAAGGGGGAAAAGTTCATATGGATTGCAGGCTGTGAGTATAACAGACTGGAAGGAAACCATATAAATCTAAAGTAGTGGTTCTCAACCTTCCTAATGCTGTGACCTCATGTTGTGGTGACTCTCAACCACAAAATTATTTTAGTTGCTACTTCATAACTGTAATTTTGCTACTGCTATGAATCATAATGTAAACATCTGGTATGCAGGGTGTATGATATGTGACCCCTGTGAAAGGATCATTCGACCCACGTAGGGGTCATGACCCACCAGTTGAGAACCACTGACCTAAAGGAATCTGCATTTGTATTGTTCTGGAAGTCCCTATAAATACAAACTGTGCTGTAAAGAAACTGACCCCAGAAATGGCAGGTGGAATTATACACATTGGGAATGCAAGAAAGACTTCACAGAATTCTGGTTAACAGGCCTGCACTTAAGAAAAGGGGAAAGTCGTCTTCAGGTTTTAAGGCAAAGCAAAATGTTTGAGAGTGTGGTTCTGTATCAGTTACTTTTCTGTTGCGGTGATAAAACACCATGACCAATAGCAACTTATGGGAGAGAGAGTTTATTTTGACTGAAGGTTCCAGAGAGATAATCGTCTATGAAGGTGGGGGAGCAAGGGGCAGGCAGGAAGCAGAGTGAAGTGGGAGTGTTGAGGCTAAAGCTCCCAGAGACAACCTCCAGTAACGAACTTCCTCCAGCAAGGCCACATCCCTAAGCCTCCCCAAACAACACCAGTAACTTGGGGCCAAGTGTTCAAATGCCTAAGTTTATGGGGGACATTTCTCTTCAAGTCACCACAGTTTTTTTGTTTGCTTGTTTTTGGTTTGGTTTTGTTTGGTTTTGTTTGGTTTTGTTTGGTTTGGTTTGGTTTGGTTTGGTTTGGTTTGGTTTTCGAGACAGGGTTTCTCTGTGTAGCTTTGGAGCCTTTCCTGGAACTCACTCTGTAGCTCAGGCTGGCCTCGAACTCACAGAGATCTGCCTGCCTCTGCCTCCCGAGTGCTGGGATTAAAAGCATGTGCCACCACTGCCCAGCCACAATTTCATTTTTAAAATAATTTTTTCATTCAAAACCATTTTTTTGGATTAGCCAAACTCTTACTGATTTCTACCTTCAGAATAGATGCCACAGAGAGGAAAGACATACGCCTGGCCTGAGATCCTGACTCCAGACAGGGCTGAGGACAGCGGGATTGACTGAAACTCTACACAGTCCCATTTCATGCTCCTTTTCATTTGTGAACGATGGCAGGTAACAATGTAGCAGACCTATTGTTATCTGCCATGCTAAGAACTTCACACATATCCACAATCACAGTTTACATTAGTTTAAAACTGAATTTTTTAACTTTAGGATGGTAGGAAGTGATACATACATGTGTGGTTAAAAAAAAAAAAAAAAAAAAAAAAAAAAAAAAACAAAAACTTACTGGGCTGAAGAGATGACTTAGCAGTGAAGAATATATACTGCCTTCCAGAAGACCAGAGTTTGGTTCCTAGCACCTACCTTGGGCTGCTTGCAACTCCAACTCCAGAGGACCTGATATGATGCCCTCTTCTGGCCTCCATGGGCACCTATATACACTGCATACACATACACACATACAGAGAGAGAGAGAGAGAGAGAGAGAGAGAGAGAGATTGATTTTAAAAATATAAAATACAATCTGAAAATATATCCACACCTGAAATTGTGTAGCATGTTGTTAAGAAATGATGTTCTGCAACCTAGGTAAATAAATAAATGCATTGTCTTTCAATATTTTCATTTTACAATGGGCTCTTGGAATGTAGCTCCAACAGAGATCAAGGAGCATATGCTTTTTAAGATTTTATTTTATTTTTATTGGGAGCATATTAATTTTGTGTCTTATGCAAGTGCACCAAATGTGTGCAGTATCTACAGAGTACAGAAGGGGAGCATCATATTCCCTAGAGCTAGAGCTACAGACGGTTGTGAGCATCCCAAAGTGGATGCTAGGAACCAAACTCAGGTCCTCTGCCAGAACAGCAAGTGATCCTAAATGCTGAGCCATCTCCCCAACCCCTGGAGTGGTTTTCTTAATGGGTCCAGTTTATAGTTAGGAAACTGAGGCACAGAGACAAGCGACTTGTTTGTGATCAGAGAGATAATAAGCTGGGATGGAACTATAATTTATACCCAAGTAGATAGGCTCCAAAATCTGCCTCATAACCACACCCATCCTCCCCCTGCTGGAGAAATGGAACATTCCCAGAGAGAAGAACTTCCCAGGTTCTCAGAGGTGAGGCTGGGGCAACAGAACAAGACTCCATCTGGGGAGGGAGGATAGCTGGATAAAGAGCTCTTCCTGGTACGTGTGCATCCTCTGACCCAGAAGGCCAGTCCCTGGCTGGTCTACCCAAGGGGAATCAACCCTGCCTAATTTCACACACCAGCCAAGACCAGCCAAGTTACTGCATCCTTACCCTTAACTATGGACAAAAGCCAAGGACAAGGGCAGGAGAGATACTCAAATGGCTCAATGGTTAAGAATGCATACTGCTCTTGCAGAGGACCCAAATTCTGTTCTACCAACTCACATTGGGTGGCTCACAACTCCCTATAACTCCAGGGGATACAATGCCTCTGACTTCCATGGACAACACACACACACACACACACACACACACACACACACACACACTTAAAAATAAATTCTTCTTTAAAGAAAATCCAAGGATGACTACAGGTCAGAGCTGCCTCCAGCATGCAGAGGGGCACAAAGCCAGGGATACACACAACTGGGAAGCTGGAGGAGACAGAGAAATTAGGCAACAAGAAGAGAAAAATCAGGAACATCCTCAAAAAAAATAAAGAGACTGTCTGTGCTGTGTGGGGTAGAGAAGAACAAAACAAACAGTTCTTCAAAATTTGGACTGTGATAGCCAGAACTGACTAGGACATAAACCGGGTGGATAATTTGGAGTAGACACTGAAAGCCAAGTGGAAACAGAAGACAAAGGAAGCTGGGAGATCAATCCTAGAGGCCCAGAACAGACGCAGGAGCTGCAGAGAGCAAGTAGAAAGATTATGAAAGAAAAGATAAGACCTCACAAAACTGAAGGAAACACATACCCATACTGAAAAGGGGCCACTCAGGGCCAGACACATAATGACAGAAGCCACCGAACTATGTGTGTTGTCCAATTCCAAACATAAACGATGTCCACGGATCCCAAGAGAGGTTATAGCAAAAAGGAACATGAATCTGAAGGCATTCAGCCTGTCTGCCTCAGCTCTAGGTACGCAAGCATGGAGCAGGGCAACGCATCCTGTCCTGAAGGAGGGCACGTTCAACCTGGATCTGTGCTGAGCTGACTTACCAAACACAAATAAATCCACAGACTAGAGTTCCCCACTCCTGCCCCACTTAGGAAGCATGGGGGGGGGGGATAGAGAGAGGACCAAAAAGTAAGGACAAGAAGAAAGTCCTGGAGAAGCCCACCGAGCTGTAGCCGAGAGGGAGCTCCCCTACCCATAAAGGCGGGCGGGGGGAGTTAAACCCTGACGGAGCTGCTGTGGAGCAGTACTGATAGAGCTTTGGGAGAGACAAAAAGCTACATTTTCTTGCTAGGAATGCTGATCATTGAGTTACCTAAAAATAGTGAACCAGATACCCTGGCTAGGCTGGGGCTGAAGGGCAGCTAATTCTTTACTTATTCCAACAGGAAGACAATAGATACTGTTTAATGTTGGTAAATTAGGAAATAGCAGTCTAAGCATGTTATCTTGAAGTATGTAGGAAAAACCCAGAAAACACAGGTGAAAAATGGCTAAAATGGTTGCTACCGGAATGTGGAACTGGGCGGGTGGACTGGATAAGGGAGGGGACGACAATCACTCAATGAAAATCTTCCTGCTTGGGCTTTGCATTTCCTGAAGCATTTTCACTTGCAGTATCTGTCTCATACGCATCTTCAATAATTTCCCATCGCAGGATATAGAAATACAATGCCAGAAGCGACGGTGACCTCTCAAGGTCACAGGAGAAGCGGGGGACCACCAGCGCTAGCTCAGGGCTCCGCCCCCACTCCGTTCCCACGCCGGTCCACACCATTGGAGAGTGGCTAAAGGCCAGCCAGGGTGTCGGACAGCGTGCCCTGTCCCTCGGCTCCTCACACCATGTCTCCGACCTCGGCCCGCAGCGTGAGTGGGTGCGGCTGGAGTTCTGTGGGCCACTGCTCTGCGCCGCCCGCTGCCTGCACACTGACCTTGGGAGGACACGCAGGGAAGCCACGCGCGGTGCAGCAGCGCCCCCTGCCGGGCGCCGGGCTCTGAGCGCCCAGCCGGCCCTAAACACTCGTGGAAGGAACCCGACTCTGCCACGCGCCACGCCACCCTGCCCCCGCAGCCCCGCACGAGGGCTGGGGCCACTCTGGCCCACCTACGGGCCCGGGGCAGGCAGTGACAAAAGGGGTAACTTCCCCGCAGTTGCAGGACGTATCAGCCAGTCAGACTCCTTTCGTGGAACAGCGCTGGGGCTAGAGAGGGTGATAAACACCCGAAGATCACACAGCATGCGTGATCTGGCATCCACACCGTCCCAGAGCCCTAGATCTCATGATTTCTAGCACCCCTCGAACTGGCCTTTGGACTTGGGGCGTATACTGCCAGGGACAGGGGAGAGAGATGGAAGGTCTTGCCTCATGGCCAAGAACCCCTGGGTGACCTCAGCCTTGGGCCAACCTATGGGCATGTGACCTCCAAGGGGCTTTCATGTGCCCAGTATGGGCTGTATTCCTCGTGGCAGCAGCTACGCAGGGGCACCAGCCGTGGATGTGGGTGACCCCTACCGGCAAAAGTAAGTCACTACACTAGGGACCCGCCCCTCGGCCAGAGAAAGTCCTGGGGAATCCAGCCCAGCCCTAAGGTTAGAGAGCCTGGCGGGTTTTGACGTTTTTACACAGAGAAGCCTAACACTCTTCAGCTGCATTTTTCAAAGGAAGAAATAAGCCTGCAGAGCTTCCTAGAGAAAGCCAGATCTTCTCATATATCTTAGCAAACTCTGCAGTGTTGAGATTAACAACAACCCTGGGCAGTGGTAGCACACGCCTTTGATCCCAGCACTGGGGAGGCAGGGGCAGGCAGATCTCTGAGTTAAAGGCCAGAGAAACCCTGTGTGTGTGTGTGTGTGTGTGTGTGTGTGTGTGTGTGTGTGTGTGTGAGAGAGAGAGAGAGAGAGAGAGAGAGAGAGAGAGAGAGAGAGAAGGAAATCAACAGTGAAGTTACTAAAATTCTGTCCCAATTTCTGCCACCGTCAGGTGGGGCTGATACACAATACACAGACACTTGATGTATGTAATTAATTAACTGCATAGCAATTCCATGGGGTAAGTAGTTATGTAACAGTGAGGAACAAAATTGTCACACAGGAAATAAGCCACACAAGGACAAAGGTCCAAGCCTTCTGGATCACTGCTTTTATTTGTCACAATAGGCTGGGATGCGACCAGAACCCCACTCATTAGGGTTGTCCTGGGGATTCTCTGAGGTAGTACATGCAAAGTATTTTGAACAGAGCCAGGAACACACTGAACACGAGATACCCACTGCTGTGCTCAGTGTGCCAGACACTGACTAGGCATCTTGCTTCAGTGGTGAGCAGGCTAGCCCACCACTGTCCTGGTAGAACAACCTAGAAAGGCAAACAGACACTGAACCAGCCCATGGTACTCGAAGAAGCAGGATCCAGGGTGCCAGATGGTCCAGACCATACATAATCACTGTTGGGGGACACTCCCTTGCAGCAGGCTAGTGCAGAAAGGTCCCTAGGTAGAGGGAAGAACACCTCTATCCTGGGTGGGGAAGGCAGAAAAGATGTTTCTGGAGGTGCCAGCCAGGCAGAGGTGATGTGTAATAGAAGGGCCCCATTGTGGCAGCCATCCATTCACTTTGCCTACCCATAAATTATTTTTTTAAATGTTTTGAATTGAAACAGAATTGTGTCAGCCCCCCCCTTTTCCTCCATATAGCCCACCCCAGATTCCCTCCCTGAAACAGCAGATATAGATCATCACAGAAAACTGGACACAGACAGAAAACCTGACACAGACTAGACACCGTGCAGAGATCAACAGATCATAGGGATCCCAGCCCCAACAGATATATCGCACTAAGGCTCCTAAATCTGTGGCTCAGGGGAAATGGAGGAAGACAGGGAGGAAAGACTGCAAAAGCCATATACAAGGAAGTATGCTGTGAAAGTGTCTCCTAGAAATGGCTGCATAAACTAGACTAGAACAATGGCAATGTTGATGGATAGATTAACATGGAAAGGGGAAAGTTCCACAGTGTCCCACCCCTAGGTAAAGAACTACAGGCAACTAATGCCTGCTGGGAGGCAGAGAATGAGCCTCTCCCCATGAGTTCATAAGTTCTGCTCCAAGGCCACATTACCTGCTAGCTGGTGTGGAATTACAAGTTCTCCTGGGGTAGAGAACTACTCCCAAAGCCCGTGGAGATCCAGGTGTGGTGCCTGTTGGAGCCTGGAGGATTGCTAACTGAATCCAAGCCATTGCCCTCTATGCCAACCAGGTTCTTCACATTACTTTCCTACTGGCTCCTGGCTGCAAGCAACCCCACAGAACAGACTGTTCCCCTGCTAAAGAGTGTCCGAGACTTTAGTGCCCTCCTAGGAAGAACAAGAGGAAAATTATGGAGGGAAGAAGGAAAGGTGGCCCTCTGTGCATCCTTCTGCTATGTGAGGAGACACCTCACCTCCACAGTGGTTTTATTTTTAACTCTCATGGAAGCAGAGTGGGGTGGAGGTAGGATTCACTAGTCCCCATTTTTTATGTGTTGGAACCAGTACTCCAGAGGTTCAGCAGTTATAAAACTAACCTAGATCAAATGTCTGTTCAGCCAGAGGAAAGGTTGAGAGCCTACTACGCCCCTGCTCCCTAAGAGAGGCTCATGGGGGTAGGGTAACAGTGGGAAGGATGGGGTCAGGTGAACAGATGAAGGAAGGGTTCTGCCAGGCAGGTGAGGCAGAGAAGACGGTTTCCCCAATGGCTCCCTTTCCTCCCTGGGCCACACAGACTCAGCTGGGCTCCGGCCGCCTCCCTCTGCAGAGTATTTTTAAATCCACCCACCTCTAAAACTCTTCTGTTCCTGTGCTTTTAAGTTCCTCTGAAAAGTTGGAATAAATTTGCCCGTCTTTTCTCCCAGACAAATGCAGAGGAGGAAAACAAAAGAACACGTATTTTATGAGCACAAATTTGGGACAGTGACACCTCCAATCATCATTGTATGGCACAATGATATACAGTAATTAGGTGTCGGGAGTAATCTATGGCCACAGAACACAGTCATCTCTGTGGAAAAAAGAAAAATTACCTTCCCCACAGAGGGAAATCTGAGGGGGGCGGGCAGGACACAAAGTCTGCAGAAGGAAGGCAGCTGCAACGTCAGGTCCATCCTCCAGCATGAGGTGACTGAGGTGGGAAGCAGGATTTCAGGGAAGGAAGAGGGGGGCCTTTCACTAGAGGTTTGGAGGAGACTTGGAGTCCAGCCTCCGGGTTTTGACAACCCCGTCCTTGTGGGTAACTCCAAATAATACTTTCTGGAAAGCAGCCATTGGACCTGCCATGGCGTGGAGCCCTCCCTCCTGGAAGGTTTCATGGTTAAGTGGTCCTAGCAAGAGCCATACGAGCCGGGGATACTTGGGTGGACACAGACGCTGGAAAGGCCTTTGGACTGAGACACCTGCCCACTCCCACCCCACCCCATGCCCCACCCCATGTCCCACCCCCACCCATGCTATCAGGGCAAGAACATGGATGGGGAATCTGCCCGAGAGCCCACTTGGGAGAACCGTTAACAATTGGAGGGCTGCTATGTTATTCTTCTCATTATAAGATATGTGCTGAGCTTTTTCAGTCTCTTCAGAGATGGCCCTCAAAGGTGCTTCGTGTCTGGTGCAGGGGTCTGTCTCCCTTCTCCCACTTCCCAGAAGCCTGGTTTCCTCATCAGCAAAAAGCAC
The DNA here is from genome assembly GCF_903995425.1 of Onychomys torridus. NCBI lineage: Eukaryota > Metazoa > Chordata > Mammalia > Rodentia > Cricetidae > Onychomys > Onychomys torridus. Next base: position 126,758,907 of record NC_050444.1, on the reverse strand, counting down.
AAAAGTCTCTCTGTAGCTTCAGTGAGGATTACATCCAATAAGATGGCCAAGTCCTAGGTCAGGGCTGGAATGTGTTTCCTCCACACTGTCACATGGTTGGCTTCTCCTTGTCACCCTTCAAATCTCTGGTATCTCCTCCCCGGAGAGACCTTTTGTGACTACCCAGTGTGGAAAAGCACTTCCTGTCTCCCCACCTCAGTCTTTCTCTCCAGAGTGACGTCACAATCTGAAGTCTCCAAGTTTGTTCATTCACTCTCTTCCCCACAGCTGATAAACTCAACCAGGTGTGGTGGTTCACACCTGTAATCCCAACACTCAGAAAGCTGAGGCAGGTAGACTGTCAAGAGTTCAAGGTTAATCTAGACTATATAGTGAGTTCCAGGTCTTTCTTAGGCTATTTAATGAGACTGGGGGGGGGGGGGTGCCCTCCCAGAAGACAGTAGGCACACCATAAAAATCTTGTGGGATAAATAACAATAAATTAATAAGGTCCACAATATCAAGAGACTAAAGAAGAAAAGTCAGAGTGGGCATGGTGGCACACACCTTTTTTTGTTTTGTTTTGTTTTTTGAGACAGGGTTTCTCTATGTAGCTTTACACCTTTCCTAGAACTCACTCTATAGGCCAGGTAAAGGCATGCACCACCACCACCTGGCAGTGGCACATACCTTTAATCCCAATATTTGGGAGGCAGAAGCAGGTGGATCTCTGAGAGTTTGAGGACAGTCTGGTCTACAGAGTGAGTTCCAGGACAACCAGAGGAATATTGTGAGATCCTATCTCAGAAGAAAAAGAAAGGAGAGGAAATCACCCTGCAGACATCAGCAGTAGGTGAGGATATCCCTCTCATCACTCCTTGCCGACGTCACACTGGAAATTCTAACTGAGGAAGTAAGACAAGAAAAAAATGGAGTCAGGTTAGTAAGAAATAAAACCTTATTCATAAACCATGTGATAATCTATGTTGTAAACCTGAGAAAACTAACAAAATAAAGAAATCACTCCCTCCCTAAAAAGCTCTCTTGGAGCTGACAAGCAATTATATCAAGTTTTCAGGATATGTAGTTAATACGTAAAAATTATCACTTCTTCACATACCAGCCATTAACAATGAAATTACTAAGAGAAAAAGTTTCCCTTTACATTAGCATCCTAAAATTGAAATAGTTATGTACAAAACACACAAAAGATCTATATGAGAAAAACCATAAAATGCTCATGAAAGTAATCAAAGAACTAAACAGGGAATTTGACCTTCTTTATACACAATCAGCTCAATTCTTTACAGTTTATAAACAAGAGAGATTTTGTATTTCTCTATAATGATATTTTATTTGTACTGAAATGTGATTTTATTTGTATATTAATAAAGTTGGGGTCAGAGCAAGCCATAGCAGAAGCTGGGCAGTGGTGGTACACGCCTTTAATTCCAGCACTTGGGAGGCAGAGCTAGGTGGAGCTCTATGTGTTCAAGGATACAGCCAGCATGGCGACACACTCCTTTAATCTCAATACCAACCATAGAAGACCTGGAGGTCTGTACAGACAGGCAATGACGAGGAGGTCATGTGATTGGGTTTACAACCAATAAGAAGGCAGAACAGAAAGTCTATAAAAATGACAGGACACAGGAAGTGGGCCTCTTGCGGAGAGGAAAGACAGCAGCAGCAGTGAAGGGTAAGGTTTTCAGCTCTCAGCTATTGCTCTGACCTCTTGGCTATTAACTCTGTATTTGGCTCTGTGTTTCTTATTTAACAAGACGGTTACATCTACATTGCTCTATGTGTGGTCTCATCCTCACACTGACCTTGTAAGCAGTAGAGGCATTTTACAGATCAACAGAGTGAGGCTTGGAAAACTGTAGAAAGCTCGGAGTGACCGTGGAGGTTAATACCCAGTAGAGAGAAAGAAGGAACTTCCATGTGGCCAGGGCTCTGTATGACTATATCAAGCAAAACTCTCAACAGCCCCAATGGAAGCTGAGGTCCACACAGCATAGCTGGGAGCAGCAGAAGCTGGATTCTGAACCTAGACCTCCTGGAACCCAGAATCCAGGACCCTGACTCTCCCTCACACACAATCTGAAACAGGAGTGTATTCACATTATATGATGGTCACCCTGGTCCCTTCCAACGAGCACAGTGCTGGCTAGTTTTATGTCAGTTTCACACAAGCTAGAGTCTTCAAAAAGGAGAAAGCCTCAATTGAGCAAATACCTCCATAAGACAAGGCTAGAGGCATTTTCTCAATTAGTGATTAATGTGGGAGGGCCCAGACCATTGTGCATGAGGCCATTCCTAGGCTGGTGTTCCTGGGTTCTCTACCATGGAAAGCAAGCCAGTAAGCAACTCTCCTCCAGGGCCTCTGCATCAGCTCCTGCCTCCAGGTTCCTGCCCTGCTTGAGTTCCTACCATGACTTCCTTCCACAACAACAGTGCTGTGGAAGGACAAGCCAAACAAACCCTTTCATCCCCAAGTTGGTTTCTTCATGCTGTTCCATCACAGCGATGACAGCCCTCACAATCCATTCAGTTTGCTCCAACACAGTCCCTGAGCACCTCTAGTGCTATGCGGAAGTGCTTGAGTAACTCCGGAGTCCAGTACCAGCCATTCCCTTGCGGTCAGTGAACTAGAAGGAAAGCCACCGCTTTCTAAGACCCAGAGGCAGGTAGAAGGTCTTCAAAGGCCAATACAGAATCGACCATTTATGTAACATTTACATCTCCCTCCCTCTCCTTCCTCCTGCTTCCTCCTGCTCCATGCTTCCCTCCTCACTTCCCTCCCCATGCCCTAGAGATGCCCTCCCCATCACCTCCCTTCCCCTTCCTCCTTCTACCACCACGCACCACTCTTACTGACAAACTTCCTCATCTCTGGTGTCTTCTTCACCAAGTGGAAGAGGGGGCTCAGAAGAAAAAGCCAAGGAGGAAGGCTGAAGTTACAGTGGCCCCTGGTACTACCTCCCCGATTGTGGATGTCGGAGAGACCACTCTGGGAATTAAAATTCTGTGTCTTCTTACCAGCCCTACTCAAAACCAGTAGGGAAAACAAAGAAAAACAGGAAGACGAGCAGGTGTAGGAGTGGGTCTGAGATGTGTGAGTAATACCTCTTCATTTTAGCCACCTCTTATTGTCCATCTTGTCATCTCATGCAATGTCTTCCCTCCCCTCCCCATTCCCAGCTGAACAATGATTTCCAAATTAGTGGCTCATCCTGGCTTTGTCACACAAGTCTGTGGGCAGTACACTTCTCTCATGGGAGACACCAAATAAGTGAGATCACTGACATGGGCCCCAGCTTCCTCAGAAACGGGAAGTCAGAGGGACTGGCCTCCTGTGGGCATGTGACCATCAGAGAAGACTCCAGGCTTGGTTTCCTTGCTTGACCATGGAGATGGTAGATGAATCCATGGAAATTAAAGAAACTGAGGTATGTGTGTGCAGAGCACAGGCATCCAGGGCGAGCTTAGTAACGTTCCTGATGCTATTAACCGGATGAGCAGCTTCCCAGCTTCACTCCAGCAAGCTGCTGCTGTCTGATGCTCAGACTGCCCAGGGGCGCTGGACTGCTGGCTCCACATTTCTTGATTTTGCTTAGGTTTCAGCTGAAGTTCTGCTTTCGTGACTCTGAGTTTGAAGAGCTGTTTGTGAGAGCCTCCTCCTCCTCCCCCTCCTCCTCCTCCTCCTCCTCCTCCTCCTCCTCCTCCTCCTCCTCCTATTTCTCTGATTCCTTTGAAGAACTCCTGCATTTTTCTTAAGACCCAACTAAAACATGCCCTCCCCCGGGAAGACTTCCCATGTGGTCAGTCTCTTCCTCAGTGTACCCTTGCCTCACTGTGCAGAACTGTTACTTAAAGAAGACAGAGGCCCTCCCAGGTTCAATGTGTCATGATGCTCTGTCCAGCTGTCTCCACATACAGATGGTCCATACAGACTTCCAGAGTGAAACCCCTAAATGGTGACAATTGTTCATTCATCACCCCACATTTCACCATAGACAAGTACTGTAAGCCTACTACTAAGAACCAAAGACCCAACCTTGTAAGTTTCCATCTGTAGCTAAAGAATCATTTATGTCAAGAAATAGTCTGGAGCTGGGGGTGTGACTCAGTGACAGTGACCGACCTGGCAAACCTAAGGCATGAGAACCTGAGTTTGAATCTTCAGCGCCCACATAAAAACCACACATGGCTGAACATGCCTGTAATAGCAGCACTGTAGAGCAGAGATAGGCGAATCCCAGGAACTCAACCTAGACAAAACAGAAAGCTGCTTCCTTCATGAGAGACCCTGTCTTGAGGTAATGAGATGGAGAGGAAGAGAGGAAGACATCTGATGCCCTGCTCTGATCTCCACAAGTGAGTGTTGGTTCACACATGCAGCCACATGCTCACATGCATGAACCACACACCATGCACCACACTCCCCCTACACACACCACACTATATATCAGTACTATACACCAGACCATACCACACCACACACCATACCACACACCACACCATACCACACACCACACCACACAAACACACATCACAGTATACACAACTTCACATACACACACTATGCATATCACACCACTATACACACACACACACACACCCCACACAAAAACCACCACCATCACTCCACACACAACACATATGGATACACACACAAAAAGACAAGAAATAGAACAAACTAAAGACAAATTAATCCAGCTGAACCAAAGGGGCCAAAAGCCAGCCTTTGTACAGCTCATTGGAACTTCCCTTTCCTCATTCTGCCTTATTCCTCATATGTTAGCAACTATTTCTCTGTCGTCGGGCAATCCCTGTGTCTTTCTTAGGGTCCTCTTTACTAAGTAGCCTCCCTGGAGTTGTGAGTAGCAGTCTAGTCATCCTTTGTTTTACATCTAGTATCCACCTATGAGTGAATACATACCATGTTTGTCTTTCTGAGTCTGGGTTAGCTCACTCAGGATGATTTTTTCTAGACCCATCCATTTGCCTGCAAACCTCATGATGTCATTGTTTTTCTCTGCTGAGTAGTACTCCATTGTATATGTACCACATTTTCTTAATCCATTCTTCAGTTGAAGGGCATCTAGGTTGTTCTGGCTATTACAAATAATGCTGCTGTGAACATAGCTGAGCATGTGCCCTTTTGGTATGATTGAGCATTCCTTGGGAATATGCCTAAGAGTGGTATAGCTGGGTCTTGGGGGAGATTGATTCCCAATTTTCTTTTTTTTTTCCTAAAGATTTATTTATTTATTATGTATACAATGTTCTGCCTGTATGTATGTCTGCATGCCAGAAGAGGGTACCAGATCTCATTCTAGATGGTTGTGAGCCACCACGTGGTTGCTGGGAATTGAATTCAGGACCTCTGGAAGAACAGCCAGTGCTCTTAACCTCTGAGCCATCTCTCCAGGCCCCGATTCCCAATTTTCTAAGAAAGTGCCATATTGATTTCCAAAGTGGCTGTACAAGCTTGCATTCCCACCAACAGTGGAGGAGAGTTCCCCTTGTTCCACATCCTCTCCAACATAAGCTGTCTTCAGTGTTTTTGATCTTAGCCATTCTGATGGATGTAAGGTGGTATCTCAGAGTTGTTTTGGTTTGCATTTCCCTGATGATTAGGGATATTGAGCAATTCCTTAAATGTGTTTCAGCCATTTGTGCTTCCTCTGTTGAGAATTCTCTGTTTAGTTCTATAGCCCATTTCTTAATTAGACTGTTGGACATTTTGATGTCTAATTTCTTGAGTTCTTTATATATTCTGGATATCAGCCCTCTGTCATCCTAACTGTTGTGGTGGAACTCTCATCCAGTGACTGATGGAAGCAGATGCAGAGATCCACGGCCAGGCCCCAGGTGGAGCTCCAGGAGTCCAATCATCGAGAAAGAGGAGGGATTGTATGAGTGAGAGATGTTGAGACCATGACTGGAAAAAGCACAGGGACAAATAGCCAAACTAGTGGAAACACATGAACTATGAACCAATAGCTGAGGAGTCCCCAACTGGATCAGGCCCTCTGGAAAAATGAGACAGTCGATTAGCTTGAACTATTTGGGAGGCCCCCAGGCAGTGGGACCAGGACCTGTCCTTAGTGCATGAGCAGGCTTTTTGGAGCCTGGGGCCTATGCTGGGACACTTTGCTCAGCCTGGGTGAAGGGAGGAGGGGACTGGACCTGCCTCAACTGAATCTACCAGGCTGAGCTGAATCCCCAAGGGAGCGCTTGCCCTGGAGGAGATGGGAATGAGGGGTGGGTTGGGGGGTGAGGGGATAAGGGGGACGGGAGGACAGGTGAATCCATGGCTGATATGTAAAATTGAATTAAATTATAAAATTTTAAAAACTATAAAAAAAATTAAAATAAAATAGAAAAAATAAGTTAGCAACTATTATCTGCCCACAGAAAAAAGAGCTGGTGTTCTGGAGATGGGAGACCACAGCCCACTTCTTGCCAAGGGACCTGCCCTCAGTAGGTACTGAAGAGGAAGCATGGGAACTATTAGACACACAGACACACATGGGAACTTCATCTGAGAGCCAAAGTTTAATTCTTCATTTTATTATTCTCTTTATGCTGATTGTTCCTTCTTTGTTCTGTTCTTCCCTGATGTCTTCCTCCTCCACCTTCCCTGATGTTCTTCTCCATCTTCCCTGATGTTTTCCTCCTCCACCTTCCCTGATGTCCTCCTCCTCCATCTTCCCTGATGTTTTCCTCCTCCATCTTCCCTGATGTTCTTCTCCATCTTCCCTGATGTTCTTCTCCTACTTCACTTATTTTTCTCTTATCTCTTTTATACCTCCTAAGACATAAATTTCTATGCAAGAAAAGATTACCTCACAACCACAAGTTACACATTTTCCAAAAACAAATTAAAATTTTTATACAAGAAGAAATCACATTATGATCACAAGTTCCATGTTTTTCTTAGAAGCCCACAAGTAGTTAAACATTTTTCTTTGTATTAATTTTCTCAACATAAAGCATTCACCTCAAAGCAATGATTCTTTTATAGTTAACAAGGTTTTAGGCAAGCAAGGTACTCTGTCTAAGCAACTTGTTATAGACTAACAAAGTATAAGCAAGAAAGGTATTTTTCTCAGCCAGTTCTTTTACTGGCAGGACCCATTTTGTGGTTACAAAGAAAGGATCAATAACTTTATTTATTTTGAAAGATAATTTTATAAAAACATCTTAAAATAATCAAAAATATAAACTTTTATAGATAAAAAACAATCAGTCGTTTCTATCTTAAGTCCTCAAAGCACACACCTACTCATCAACAATTTTTTACTAAATCATACCAGGAAGCTGAGGGAAAAAAATGGGTACAATAAATTAATCATCACCTTTGGTCACCAACCCATCTTTAGCAAGAAAAGCATGTCAGCTAGTCATAACCATGCTGCCTTTGTTCTTGTTCCTTGACCTCGACTAGTCCCTCACTCAACTATTAAAAATGTGCCTTTCTAAACTTTACATTGTTCCTCAAGATTTTCTACCTCAAAGCCATTAACAAAAACATCTTAACCTAACTTTACTAACAATCTACATGTCTAAATTCTTTCTAAGGGTGGTAATTGAGTCATTAATCTGCTCCGGCAGCAATGCTTAGAAAAAGTCAATCACTATTATTCTAAGTACCATTGACATTGCCTAGTGAGGGGCTAGAAACCCCCTGAGCATTTTCTTACAATTCAAAGATTATGAGGGATGGGGTGACCCATGAGGGTAATAAGCAGAGCTGTACTCAATAACAGCTTGAGGTCTTCAGGAAATGTAGTCCTCCAGGCTCTGCCTCTCCAAGACACACCCACTGTGGTTATGTTAACTGATGAATCGTTTTTCCATGAGTTCCGAAGCCACTTCCTGTTCCTCCCATCTGGCCTCTGACAACTTCTCTCTCTGCAATATATGGATGTGCCTTGCTCTTCATGGCTCCCTTCACATGTGGTAGGGGCCACCCAGGACCTCCCCTCCCCACTGTGGACTGGGCAGCCTTGACATGTTACCAAACATTCACTAGAGACTGGTGGTCTCCAACCCTTCTGACTCAGCGACAACAAAAGAGGCAGAAAGAAAAGACCTCCAATGTATGCCAAGCTCTGTATCACTGAGGCCACAGGTGTTGGAATGTTTCCCAGAGACACCCGGGGCCTCAGCCAGATGCCGGGGAGGAACAAGAGAAGCCACACTTCCACGCTTCCTCTCACAACCTTGGGATGGACAACTCGTAATAGATCACGGAGGCTACATTTCCATCCCTAGAAAAGGTGGGTTTTAGAGGTGGCATAAATATTTTAGTCTTTTATCTCAGGCTTTGCCATTAAAAAATCAGTACCTTTTTTAGTCTCTTCCAATTTTAGAAATCATATCCAACATGAAAAACCTCCCTCTAAAATATCCACAGCAGCTCCAATCTCAGAGGCCTTCCTCAGTCTCCTAAAACTACCAGCCCCAAAAACCACCTCCGCCCAGCCCCACCTGGAAGGGGAAAGATGGGGTGTGGCTGCAGAGGTGCTCTCTGTTTTGATGCAGGTTAGATAGACTCTGTCAGTCCATAAGCAGCTTTCTGCCTGCTCCCAAGGACAGCAGGGTTTCGCTGGGACTGTGGAGCTGCGCCACACCAGTGCCTGCCTTTTAGTTTGTTATTTGCATAGAGCAAAGGCACAGTGTGTGTGGTCCTCGCAAACAAGCACTAATCTGCCAGGAGCAGGCAGGCATCACTGCCATCTTGCTGGCTTCCCTGCCCTGCCAGCTGGAGGGGAAGGCCATCTCTAGGATGGAGAATGACAAGTCCATAGACCCCGGCTTCCTTCTCTTGGCCCAGGAGGAGGCTCATGATTTCTGCAAAGTGGCATTCAGAGTTTTCCAGCTGTCCTCAATAGCACTGCCAACTGGGAGGCCACTCTTGGTTCTCCGCAGCTGCTGCCCCTGCCCATGCAGGCTCTGGCCCAACAGGAGGAACAACCTGGAATAACTGGGTCCCTCAGACTGGGGTTCCAACCAGTCTGACAGTTGTGGCAGCTGATTACCCTCTCAGAACCTCAGCATCTTTAGAGGTGGAGGTCACCAGATTACACAAGTTCTCATCAGTGAGCTTCCATGAGCACTTATTGCCCCACCCTGTCCTTCCGTGTGTCTGTCTGTCTGTCTATCTGTGTCTATCTGTTTGTCTGCCTGCTTGCCTGTCTGTCTGGGTGTCTGGGTATCTGGGTGTGTGTCTGGGTGTCTGGGTGTGTGTGTGTGTCTGGGTGTGTCCAGGTGTCTGTGTCTGTCTCTGTTTCTGTCTGTGTCTGGGTGTGTGTCTGTGTGCACATGCGTATTGAACACATATGTATGTATGAAATGTATACAGGTGCATGTACACATGTATATGGAGACCAGGGGTTAACTTCAAATATTTTTTTCTCAGTTGCCATCCACCTTATTTTTTGAGATGATATTTCTCACACTGGGACCTGAGGCTCACCATTTGGTCTAGGCTAGTCAGTAAACCCTAGGAATTTATCTCTGCTGCTCTAATGATGAGATTATAAAAGCATACCACCACACCCAACATTTTAACATCCTATTCATTTATTTTATGTGTATGGGTGTTTTGCCTACATGCATGTGCACCATACATGTGCCTCCAGAGGCCAGAAGAGAGTGTCAGATCTCAAAAGACTGGAGTTATAGATGGTTAGGAGCTACCTACCATGTGAGTGCTGGGAATCAAATCCAGGTCCTCTAAAAGAGCAACCAGTGCTCTTAACTCTACTGAGTCATCTCTCCAGCCCCAAATCCAATGTCTTATGTGGATGCAGAGATCAGACTCAATTCCTCATGCCTACATAGTCAACACTTTACCAACTAGCTCCCTATTCCCTTATCCCATCCTCTTTATACTCAGCAGTGTTTGCTGGAAGCCTGTGTGAAGAGACAGCTCAGAGCTGCCACTCAAAGAGCATCCCCTCAGAAGACAAACGGCTCCACTCAGCCCTTGTCCCTCCTACAGACAGACCACCCATGCCCTACTGTCCTCAGTTCGAGCCCTGATGTGCATTGGAGGGACAGTGGTGAACATAACCGCTTTTCAGCTCTTAATACTGGCATCCTGAGGCCAAGGCTACCACCCCACAAACCAGAATCCTGAGGAGTCTCCTCATACCCAATGCCAGGATCCACTGCAGCTACCACCCTGATTCAAGCACGTTCCAGCCTATGTTGTCTCATTTATCCTTAGCACAACCTTCGGGAAGGCATCTGCCTTCTACAGATGAAGAGACTGAGGCCACGAGGAATTGGCAACAGCTCAATAGAAACCAGAAAGACATCCCAGAGGAAGTAGCACAGGACAGAGAAAAGGAGGTCTTCTACAGAAAGGACAGGGTTCCCAGCACTTCCTCAACCCCAGTGCCTTTGCTCCCCACCACTCACCCCATGGCCCAAGTTCCCAAGGTTTTTTTCAAAATTCAGACTCCAGCCAGACGCAGGCAAAGGCAACATTTCTTAGGCCTGGGCCTGCTGTGGGATGTCATTCTGAACACTGTGAATATGTGTTGCTCTGATTGGTTGATAAATAAAACACTGATTGGCCAGTAGTAGCCAGGCAGAAAGTATAGGTGAGGTGAGAGATGGGGAGAATTCTGGGAAGAGGAAGAGCAGAGTTAGGAGTCATCAGCCAGACACAGAGGAGGCAAGATGACAAGGCAGAATTGAGAAAAGGTACCAAACCATGTGGCTAAACATAGATAAGAATTATGGGTTAATTTAAGTGTAAGGACTAATCAATTAGCCTGAGCTAATGGCTGAGAAGTTATAAATAATATTAAGCCTCTGTGTGGTTTTTTGGGGTTTTTTGTTTTTGGGGTTTTTTTTGGGGGGGGGGGGTGGGGGGAGTTTGAGACAGGGTTTCTCTGTGTGGTTTTGGTGCTTGTCCTGGATCTCATTCTGTAGACCAGGCTGGCCTCAAACTCACAGAGATCCACCTGACTCTGCCTCCCGAGTGCTGTGATTAAAGGCGTGCACCACCACCACCTGGCACTCTGTGTGATCATTTTATAAAAGGTTGCAGGACTGTGGGTGAGAGATTTGCCCCAACCTCGGGCCAGGCAGGACACAGGAAGTCTTCTGACTACATGAGCCTTATTGCTTTTTGAGCTAGTACCAGCTCAAACCATGGCCCTTCCAGGCCAGCCTATGTATACATTACAGTTTCCCTTGGGAGGAGCAGATTATTACAACCAGTACACCAAGGTCTGAAGGTGTAGGTGGCAGGTGAGGAGGGGACAGGGCATGCTGGGAGGCTTCTCCATAGAGAATGGAAAGGGGCTGGTGTGAAGGCCTCAGGCTGCTCAGAGATGGGGCCCACAAGAACATGGACTCCAGCCAAGTTTCCATATTGGTTGCAGGGTAGAAATAGGCAGGGGCCTTGAGTGTGACCTCAACAGGTAGCATTCTGTCCCCTCTTCTATAGTCTACCCTTAACCCATGGTGGGGCTAGCCTTTACCTACATTTGTGGGGTTGGAGGTCTAGGGAAGCTGGGAAAAGGATCTGGTCCATAGGAAGGGTGATGGAATAATGATGGGAAGGAGGTTCCACCAGGGAAGGTTCCAATGCCCTTCCCATCAGTTCTGTACATCTTCCCCCAAAGCAATTGAATCTATGAACATTTTCCCAGATGCTGAATCAGGTAAATTCTGAGATCTCAATGACTCAACACAACAGAAGTTTATTCCTTGCTATCATTCCTGGATGGACAACTTTTCACATGCTCCTTGGGGGACCGGGCTCCTTCTACATTGTGGCTCCACTTCCCAAGAGGGCCTTAGGGTGCTCTCCATCAGCCACAGCTAGAGAAATGGGGAAAGGAAGACTTAAGATACAAACTTAACAATGGCCTCTATCATTTCTACCCAACTAACTACCAGATAAGTTAGAGAATAATCTCTGTACCCTTGAAAGGAGGACAAGTTTGATGAAGGGAAAGCCTTTGTCACTGTAGATCACCTATTGGCACTTAGAATCATGCAGAATCATTGAATTAAGCACCATGAATTCAGAGGTTGTTTAAGTGTGGACTCAGAGAAGTCCCACAAGCCAGAATTGTAAGATAATCCTTCCCTAGAGTCTGGACAGTGGTGATAGAGATGACTATCCCTTTCCTCAGGTTTAGAGTCACTGGAGGGAAAGCAAGTGTCTTCTGCCACCTCACATGTCCCTGCACACCAGTTCCTGCTCATCATAGCTGTGCTGGTCAGGGTTGGAGAAAGGTAAATGGCACCTACTGAGTTCCAGGCACTCCTCTAAGCACCTTGGGTATTTAGTTCACTTACTCCTCATAACAACTCCATCAAATAGGACTTGGTTTATCCCCACAGTTAACAGATGGGGGAAGCAAAGGCAAGAGACTAAGGAAGTATATTGGGTTGAGACTGTTAGGAAGCATTCCACGGACATCTGCAGACACATAAATGTTAAAAGCAGGCGAGTGGCTACCCTGTTCTGCTTCCCTTCAACCTCTTGCCAAAAGAGAAAGACAGCAATCATCTGGGCATGGCTGATGTATGAGGAGCCCTACAGATGGAGAATAATGCATTTTGTCACTTGTTCCCCAAACTTCTCACATGCTGTTCCCATCACAATGGGAAAACTGGCAAGGCCATGCTAATTTCCAGGAGGGGGGTTGAAGTCAGTTTGAAGCAGGAGCTGTGGAGGGGCTTATCTACCCACTCACTGAAGAGACCTCACTGGCTCCATCTAATTAACAATAAACCAGATGCCCCAACACAATCCGCTTTTACATCTGTAACAGGCTGACAGCCTAAAAATGCCAGCCTCCTCCTTGTGTGTCAGCTAAATGTCACCAGCGACATTTGATGCAATTCAGAGATGAAAGTAAATCCAATATTATCTCTGACTAAATAACCACAGGCCTAATCATGGGGCCCCAGGCCCCAGAGCAGGATGGGGGGAGAAGGCAGCCCAGCCTACAGGAAGGTAGGAGAACAGGCTGGTTCCAAAATGTCCAACCTCCAGCTGCCCATGGACAGCAAACCAACTTGATGCCCCACTTCTGCTGGGAAGGATTTGGAGTGACAACCCCCAAGGCCACCTGTTTAAGGACAGACAGCCATGTCTCTTCTCTGGGACTCAGTTCTTCACCTGTTCTGGGAGCAGAGGCAAAGCAATGCCTTGAGAAAGAAACTGATGATGAAGTCATAATGGGCGGTGATTTAATCATCTAGTCAGCCCCATTTACTAAGCCATTGTCACATGAGAACCCAGGCCTGGGTGCTGGTGGTGTGGCAGCGCTATGATTGGTCATCTCATCCATAGACTGTAAGCACCACAAACAGAAGCACTGGTTCCCTCCCGTCCCAGTGACGTCCCAGCCCAGCCCACTAGGCGCTCAATCACCATCGGTGCAGTGAATGAGCACACGTGTGAATGAAGGAGTCTGCTCAGCTGCCCCCCAGGCCTCGGAGCTCCTTGGGAGGCTATGTGGTCCTCAAGAAAAGAGACCATGTAGTCCTTGTCTCCTGGTGTCCAGTGTCCAGCAGAGCAAGGACAGCCATGATACAAACTGTGATAGTTCCCACCATGTGCAACATAGATGAGGGAGAGTGGGCAAAAGGCTTCTCGGTGGTCCCAAATTTAAATATATATATGAATATATATATATGAAAACCCCTCCACCAGGAGACTGAAGTCAGTATCTCCAATGAGAGGCAGCTGGCCTCAAGAAGCTCCAGATGTTATCCTGAGGGGGACACAGTGCTTCTGCAGGGGGCTCGCCAGCAAAGTGAATCACAGGAAACATCAGACAGCCCAAAGTGAGAAACGAATCTGTGGAAAATGGAGCTGGAGGAGGGAAAGGTGCAGGGAGTGTGGGCACACTGTGTCTTCAGAAACATCACTGTCATGGGAGACAGAGAAATGCTGAGGACCTTATCCAAGCCAAGGGAAGCTAAAGAGGCATGACAACTGTGTACGATGCGGAGCTCACGGACTTCATGAAAGCATCGGTAGCAGTTGCCTCTTCGGCTAACCAATTATTCTGAATTTAGTGCCTTAAAAGCAACACAGATTTATTTACAACGGGGACTCCTTAAGAGGCCATTATTCAGCCTGTAACAGTCAATAATTGAGAAAAGTGTTGAATCAGTTCACTGTGTGATAAGTGTGGTGAAGCTAATACTGTGTTGGCTTGTGTGTACCCTTACTCTTAGAATACGTGCACTAAAGCATTTAGAGGCAAAGAGTCATGATGTGCGGAACTTCCTCTCAGGAAGGTCACAAATTATGATTTGTGTGTGATACATGAGCAATAACGATAAGGCAGATGCAATACTATACCATAGAGGCTCTGTACAAATAATAATAATACTCTCCCTTGAACTTTCTGTAATAGAAACTGATTTCCAAATTGGGGGGTCTCTGCTGGAAGTTGCTCAAGGGTAGAGAAGAAGGGGTTCCTGTGAAGAGCTCTTCAGAGCTCCTCTTGCAGACAGAGGAAACCCATTTTCCAAAGATGGCGTCCGGCTCCTCCATGACATCCAGCCTTCTCTCTGACAATCACATCTTTAAAAAGAAATTCTCATTGTTTGATAATTTCACACATGCATAGAATGTGCTTTGGTTAAACCTCCCCCATTCCCTCCTCTCCAGTTCCTTCTTCCTGTTTCCCCCACTACTCTTTCTTCCCAACTCCACATGATCTTTTTCTAGACCCACTGAGTCCACTCAGCGCTGCTTGTATGTGCATGGGTGCAGGAGCTACAGCATGGGTGCCCTGCCAGGGCAGGGTTCCTGAAGAAAACTGCCTCTCTCCCAGTAGCCATCAATTGCCAACAGCTCATGAGTCAGGGGTAGGGCTTCATGGCTCCTCCCCGTCCATATTAGGATTTTAGCTGCCTTGGTCTTGTGCACACAATCCCAGCTGCTGTCCGTTCATGAGTGCAGCCGACCTGTCCTGCCTGGAAAACAGTTTGCATCCATGCACTACCTCTTACAATCTTCCCACTTCAGCTTCCAAGATGATCCCTCAGCCTTGAGGGACAGGGTATGATATCTTATTTAAGGGTTAGCACGCCACGGTCTCTTCTTCTCTGCACATTGACTGGTTGCAGGTATTAACCACCATCTATAGCATCTCTGGCAACCACATCTCTATCCCTCACTACTCACTCCTCTGTCTAGTACTTGCTGCCCCCTCCACACTGCACCACAGCAATTGACCCTCTGGCACCACACACGTCTCTGTGTTGCTTTGTCTGATCCCTACTGCACTCCTTAGAGTGAAACACCTCTATCTCCTAAGAGAACAGTAAATTGATGACCAGGAAACTCCATAGCTTGCTCCAGATCACATAACAAGATCCACATCTATGTGATTCTAAAGCCAGGCTCTTTCCAACATACTGCCCTTCCCCAACCTCCAAGGGCTGGTTCAGTGAACATTTCCTAAGCACCACCTCGAACTGGGTACCAATGCAATCAATACCCATCCCCAGCCTCCAGGAGCAATGAACTGTCAGGGAGTGCCACCTGGGCTGAGGCAGGTAAGGGATCAGAGATAGTTTGGGATCCAGACCAGTCAGGGTTCTAGAATCCGGCCCTCAGACCCTCAGAGCTGAGGCTCAGGAAGAAGGCTGTGCCTGGAAATAGGGTGGTGCAGGCAGAGGTGAGATATCCTCGCCTGATACTATCATCCAGCCTGTACTAGCTAGCCAAGACCCAGTTTCAGCCCCTGCTGGCTGGGGAAAAGGACTTTGACATTTTCTTAGTCAGGTCTCTGCTGCCCTCTAGTGGCAATTTTAGAGATGACAGGGGACAAGGTCTCACCAAGAGAAATAGGACATGTGAGCTGCTGCTACCGGACTTGTAAACACAAGTTGGATTTGAGGTTCCAGGGTTGGGGGAGCATAATTAAAGACAATCAGTATCTCACAGATCAAAATTTGAGCTCCAAAGTTAATTGTGGGTTTGAGTTTTGCAAAAACAGGCATGGAGTCATCACAGTCTGACCACATTCTGGTGCCTGCTCCCTAGAGACCTGTAGTACCAGGCTGCACTAGACTTCCTGGGGAACCTTTGGGCCTGTTTGCTTTTATTTCACTGGGTCCCATCTTGCCTTCTCCAGATGCCTGGGTGGCCCGTAGTGGATTTCTATGAACCTCAGGCACCTTTGACTTCTCAATGCCCTGTACCCCTGTTCCTCTAGGGTTCTGAGAAGGCTGAAGAAGGCATTACCAGCCAATGTCCTGGTCCTCAGCAGGGCATCTCCACATTGTACCCAGACTCTGGGTTAAGATGTTATTACTCCCTCCTGTCCTTTCAAGACACGACCCTGAACCTTCCCCTTCCACTTCAGTGAGCCTCCCTCTCCCCACCCAACACAAACCCCTCCTGCCGCCTCCCCGTCCATCTTAGAAGTTAAGAGTCCTGCCCATGCCTGACCTGTGCTCAGCACCGGGTCCTCAGAGAGTTCAAATCAGCCCTTCTCTACTAGGCATCATCAACACCTCCCCTCACTTCACAGGTGCCCTCAAGTCTCTCCCACCGAGCAAAGAGAGCTGGCTTCCCCAGCCCTGATCCTGAGCTAGTACCAGCCTGCCCTTCACAGGGGTGTCCACCCTCCCAGACACATGTCCTCACAAGCACTCGCTCTGTATCTCCTGCATCCAGATGTCGCGCCCCGCGCCCCAGGCACCATTCTCCTAAGGACCCCAAACATCCCCATGGGGCCCTGAACTCTTCCATCATCCTTTGTGCTGGCACAACCACCTCCCCGCCCCCTCCCTGCCTTTCCTCATCCTTCTCAGGCTGTTCCTCCTCTACTTCCTTTTCCCACCCATGTGGGGCGGGGAGGTAAGGGTACCACTCTGGTGGCCTTGGGGTTGGGATCGCCCTCCCAGTCTCCCTCCTCTTCTCCTCCTGCCTCCTTTTCCCTCAAGAGGTTTCAGCTCTGTGTAGGCCAGCTCAGACTCCTGCTTGTGAAAAACAGAACCCACCAAGTTGCTGAGACTACATTTGCTCCCAAAGAAAGATGGAACAGAGAAAGTCACACCCAACCTCATGAGTAGCCTGAGCTGACACTCCTGTACCTGGGGACAGAGGACACTAGAGGGGAATATTCTAGATACTCCGTGTTCGACAACAGAGGGGTTTGTGGGTATTGGACACCAGCAAGCTCTCCCTTGGAAGTCATCTTTCATTGACAGCTGTGCTCTGGTGCCGTCAACTCACAGCCCAGCAAAGGGACCAACTGTTAAAGCTTTCAAACCGGTTGTCAGACATTACATTCCTAAGAGTTAGACAATATAAACTCACAATTAAACGAGTTGTGTAGGAAAGAAGGCATTACGTAATTACTCAAAATGCATGACTCCATGCTTGTTTACTGTATTGTGTTCACTTCCTGTGCTCTTGAGGGACACAGTTCTACTGCGCCTGCCTGGTGCAGACACTGTCTCACACGTAAGCTACAGCATGCTCCCTGACTCTGATCACTGCATCAGTAGCTTAAGATCAGCCTTGGAAAGAGCATTTACACCAGACATCGGCAAATGCTTCCAATCCGGGCTTGAGTCTTGTCGATTGTCAGGGCGAGAAATCAGCAAATGATAGAAATGTGTTTATATGTTGACCTAGGAACTTTTTTTTTTCTTTTTCTTTTGTCCGTGTGTGCTGTGTGCATGTGTGTACCTGTATGCACCCATGTCCGTGTGCATGCATGAGGTGGTTACTGGATGCTTTTTCTCTGTTCTCTTGATCTCATTCACTTATGGCAGGGTATCTCGCTGAACCTGAAGTTCCCCAGTTCTTAGTGGGCACGGCTGGCCAGCAATCCCCAGCAATGCTCGAGTCTCTGCCCAGCCACCCGGGTGCTGGAGTGACGAGCTCACACAGTCACGTCTGGCTTTTCATCATTGTTACATCAGTGGTGGGGATCAAAACACAGGTCCTCATGCTTGCTCAGGCATCTCTGCAGCCCTGATTTTTACATCTTTTAAAGCTGTAAAAATACACAAAGTAGACTATGTAGTGAGGACAGTGTGCTCTCTCAATGCCAAAATTCTTTACTACATGGTTCTTTTCCCAGTCTGCAGGCTTCCTGGCTAGAACTTAGGCAAATGGAAAACACTGTTGATCGTAGAGAGTGTGGCATGTCAGCTCCACACCTGTTACATCACAGCTCACTAATTCTGAGAAAACAGTTTTCAAGTAATTGAAAACTATTATCTAATGCAGTCAAAACCACCAGCCTTATGATTGACCAGCAGATAAAATTCCAAAGGATGTACAGATGCAGCTGAAGGTGGTTTAAACTTGACATGTATGATTTGAGGCCTGACAAATGGTGTTCAAGAGCTGGTCCCCAGACTGTCACTAGTAGGAAGCATGAAACTTTAAGAGATAACCAAAGTGGGAAGTCATTAAGCATTTAGGGGACATGACCACAAAGATTATTGTAAGGCCTCAACTCTTCCTGTTTATCTTTTGTTCCCAGCCATGAAGTGAACCTCCTTACCGCAGGCCAGGAGTAACCAAACAAACCAATTATGGGCTGAAACCTCCAAATCTGTGAGCCAATATAGACCTTTTCTCTTTATAACTTGATTATCTCAGATATTTTATTATAGTAACAGCTTACACACTCCCAAATACTTAACAACTAAGGGCTTTTTCCACCCTCTAATTATTTATTTTCATATCATCCCAGTCTGCTGCTTCTTCTTTCTCGGGATATTGATCATGTGTTGGGTTTCTTCATTAAATTTTTATCTCCCTCCTTCTTATCTCCTTCTGCCAAACATCTTTTATCTGACTGGCTGGTGAGCTGGCTGCTTGGTTGCATTGACTTGGTCTACCTCTAGCTTCTGGGAGTGTGCCTTGCCTGCCTGGTTGTCCTTGACTGTCTCCATGTGAAGCGTTGCTAAAATAACCAGGGCTCCTTGAAGAGATGGATGGCCCTGAGCGGAGCAAAGGACATGGCCGCTGAGTCCTGCACATCTTTTTGTGACACTAAGTACTCAAAGACATCTAGAGACACCAAAAGGATGCAAGATCCAGCTCAGGGGCTCCTAGTGGGCAGGTCTAGAACAAATTGAGTAAACAAATACACATCAGTTATAACAGACTATAACTCATTGACAGAGATCTGTGAGTCCCCAGTGACACCACTTAATAAATTAACACATACAAGGAAGGAAAGCGTTTCCTTAGAGCAGAAAACAACTAATAAAGAAGGAATTGATTAGAAAACAATGGGGTAACACCCTGAAGCAATAGAAGCAGGCCCCACAAATCATGTCAAGACCAGTGATGGACAGTTGTTCATTGCAAAAGGAGAAGCAATAACTTTACACTGAAGAAACTGGGCAGTCCATCTTTAATTGGGTAATTAAGGTTCAGCTCAGCAGCAGTGGGGTGAGCAAATACCCCATGCCCAGGAGGATGCTCTGAGAAACCTGTGCCAGTGCTGAAGTTCCTTCAGGGATTCGTGCCCGGGGAACACTATGGCTAGGTATCCTCAGACAAGCTCAAATGAAAGGACATCCTGCAAAATGCCCGGCGTGCTCCTGAAAAATGTCCATGTCACAGGGACAAAGCAAGACTGAGAAACTGCTTCCAGTTCTGGGAAGTTGGCAATATAGTATCTGTGCATTGCAGAGGTGCTCAGTGATAAAGCACTCATCTGCAAGCATGGGAACCAGAGTTGGTACTCCACATCCATGCAGAAGCCAGTGGGCTTCAGAACCTGCCTGTAACCCTGGGGCTTGGTAGATAGAGGCAGGGAATCCCCGAGGGCAAGCTAGCTAGCTTGACTGGCTGCATCGAGCAGGCTCTGGCTGCAAGTGACTCTACCTTTAAACAAGGTGGAGAGCAACCAAAGAATGTAGCTAGAGTTTTCCTGCCTGGCCCACAGTCAGGACAAATCTCTCTCACCCACCAGGCCCATAGACGCTCAGACCCAAACAAGTATACACACAGAAAAACTTATATTGTTTACAAACTATATGGCCGTGGCAGGCTTCTTGTTATTTACTTCTTTTATCTTAAATTAACCCATTTCTGTTAGTCTATAAGTTGCCACATGGCTCGTGGCTTGCCAGTACCTTACATCTTCCTTGACATGGCAGCGGCTGGCAGTGTCTCTCCCTCTGCCTTCCTGTTCCCCGAATTCTCTTCTTCCTTGTCCCGCCTCCCCTATCCTTCCTGCCTGGCT
Source organism: Onychomys torridus (assembly GCF_903995425.1). Taxonomy (NCBI): domain Eukaryota; kingdom Metazoa; phylum Chordata; class Mammalia; order Rodentia; family Cricetidae; genus Onychomys; species Onychomys torridus. The sequence goes on along the minus strand of NC_050444.1, from coordinate 126,738,688 downwards.
ACTGGCCAATCAGCACTTTATTTATTTTACCCAATCAGAGCAACACATTTGACATACAGAACATCCCACAGCAAAAGAAGATGCCCATTGCTGACCTCTGGCCTGCACATTCACTCACATAGATGTGGACATGTATGCAATATAGGAGAGAGAGAGAGAGAGAGAGAGAGAGAGAGAGAGAGAGAAACCAGATACCATGCATGGCCTGGAGCTCTTTGCTGCTCACAAGGACTCTATTGGCACAACTGGTAAACGTGATCTGTAGACATAAGCCTTGAATCGATGTTGATTTCAACATAAAATCTCTGCTCGGGAGGCAGAGATAAGTGGATCTCTGAGTTTGAGGCCAGCCTGGTCTACAGAGAAAGTTCCAGGACAGCCAGAGCTACACAGAGAAACCCTGTCTCAAAAAAAAGAAAAGAAAAAGAAAAAAATGAATACCACAGAACCCAAACCAGGTGCCTTGGTCACACCTGTAATCCCAGCACTCAGGAGACAGATGCAGGTGGATCTCTGAGTTCAAGGCCAGCCTGGACTGCAAAGAGAGTTCCAGGGCAGCCAGGGCTACACAGAAAGACCCTGTCTCATAAAACAAACAAAAGACAAGAACAAAGCTCCCAACCACTTTGAAAGATACGCTCTAAGTGGCTGGAGAAAAGGCTCCCTCAGGAAGCCTAGGTTTTGGTTCCAGTAGCATATGGTGACGTACAATCATATGTGACTCCAATTCCAGAGGCTTCAACTCCCTCTTATAGCTTCTTGGGCACTAGGCTCACACATAACATGATTCACAGAACTTGTCCTGTGTTTCAGACTTGACAGGTAAGACTAGGCCCTGTGCTGGGGCTCCAACCCAAGGCCTCACCCACACTAACTCTATACTCTACTACTGAGCTCCACCCCAAGCCTGCCTCCAAAACCGAAGGGTTTTTAAAGGAAAAACTGAAAATTGGATTGGAACCAGCCCACGAGTCTGAGTTGTGGGCCTCCTGGGGAGCCTGGGGGGAACTACCTCACTGGGTGTCCCCTGACACGCCCACTATCACCTTCCTGTCTCCCACCTGCGACTGGGAGCCCATGAGGCCCGGAAGTGGACCATGGGGGGGGGGGGACACGGACACTGCAACTTTCAAAGGCCAGTGGAATCACACAATGCCTGGCTGTATCAGATATATCCTGCGCTTAAAATCCACTAGGAAGGCAAGCCTCAAGATTCCTGCGGTATTAAGAAGAAGGGGAAGGGGGGCGGGGTGCCTGCAAGGGCAGAAGATCAGCATTCTAGGGAAGGATATGTTCATTAGCTGCAATCATTTCACAATGTCTATCCTCAAAGCGTTAATTTGTAAGCATTAAATATATACAATTTTGTCAATCATGCCTCAGTAAAGCTGTGGAAAGTTAATCCCACTGCTTCCTAGTCTCCTTGTCCTCACAGGTTTGAACACTTCAGTAAGATCTGCGCTGTTTTAATGGTCCCAGGTGTTGGGCCGCCGTCGTTCACTGCAAAGGCCTGGCTGTGATTTCATCTCTTCACGATGACAAGTGCCCTTTGCAATTAAGAATATTTACACTTAGGCGCAGGAGTTGAATGCCATGAACGCACACAACACAGTGTAAGAATAGCCAGGCTTCTGGTGAGATAAGCAGGCTGTGAAAAGAACCTGGGTGAAGTGGGAAACGCTCCCTCGGAAGTTCTTGGTTCAAACCCCAAGGCTGTCTGCCCTTGGCCTCAGGACATCATCAGCCCTGAGCAGGAAATAATGCGCCCCCCACCCCTTATTTTCTTTAAACTTATTTAACCCTTCCCTTGAAAGGGAAGTTTCTGAGGCGAGTCGCACAGGTCTGGAAGCCAGACTTTCTCCAGTGCTCAAGGCAACGTCCTCTTTACTAAGTGCTAAGAACAGGGCCACGGCCTCGCTCCAAAAGCGAGATTTTTAAAAATGAAAATCACCTGCAGGGTACAAGGCAGGGCAAAGGCCAAGTGCCAAACCTACTCGGATGAGGACCCACCGGTGCTCGCCTCCCGCCGCAGCCTCAGAGGTTCCGCGGTGGTGGGGAGATGCCCACGAAGAACGGCGTTTCCACCGAGGGCCACAGGGGGGCAGCAAAGGACAAGAAGAAAGCCTGGGCGTTGGGGCAGACCAAGGTAGCCACAAAAATGATGAGCACAAAAATGGGAAAATGCACATTTGCCAAAAAGACATTGCGAAAAGGACAGCTCAGGAGAATCGGGGTGATGAGGGAGAACTCCGCTAACCACAGTGAACCCTCATGTGTGAACAATCACAACCTGTAAGGAGCTGTGCACTCGATTTATCATGTAGAGTTATGCAAACTGATGAACTGTCCAGACATTAGGATCACTAGATGTTTAGTGGCCGAGTCATTTGACTTCTCTAGACTTGCTCACAGGGTTGCTGCAAGGAAATAGGATAACATATCCAGTGGCCTGGAACAGTCTGGCACACCAACTGCCATCTTGATGACGTCACTGATGCCCTTGTTTCTGAATGTTGAGGACAGGAAGAAGAGCCCCTGGGTTCCAGGTTTTTAACTGCTACTGACGAGAGGGGGGACATTTTTCTCATACTACAGATGCGGCAACTGAGGCCCAGAATGACTGAAGGATTTAGCACCCAAATCAAATCTAGGAAATGCCAGGGCCCGGCCTCAAGATCAGGCCACTTGCTTCTTTCTCCCACATGTCAGGGGACAGAAAGTGCCTGCTCGTGCCAAGATACACTTCCCAAGTTCTTCACTTTCTGTCCAGTGTAGCTGGCACCAGGACTGGGGCTGAGCCTGCCACTCAGGTGGCTCCAGGAGAGATTGCCTGATGGTACACGATGCGTGTGATCCCTGAGAGTCGCTCAACTACAGCTGGGTGATCCTGGGTCAAGTACTCACTATGACACACACCATCCCTGTGGTAGAACCCTCCCTTCCTCGGCAGGGTAGCTGAGAAGCTCAGATGTGTGCACAAGATATTCCAAGCAAGGACTTGGTTAATGCCTGAAAGAGGACAAGAAACAAGACGCTGGGCTCTCCGGCAGGGCCCTGGGGTGTAATAGAGATTTTCAGTCCCATCTGCATCTTCGATAAAATCTGCTATCTGCTTTTTTTTTTTTTTTTTTTTTTTGAGACAGGGTTTCTCTGTGCAGCCTTGGAGCCTGTCCTGGATCTCGCTCTGTAGAACAGGCTGGCCTCAAACTCACAGAGAGCCTCCTGGCTCTGCCTCCCGAGTGCTGGGATTAAAAACATGCGCTTTTTACTTTGCTGTGCCGTGGGCCCTCGGACATACACAACACCTAATACAGCTAGCCTTTACAGACAAAAATAGGAACTTGAGGACAAAACCCCTAATGCCAAGCACGCACCTCAGGAAGAATGCATGCATGGGACTCTCCCCTAACCGTGGAAGGGGAGTGAGCTTCCAAGCTTACTTCGAGGAGCCTTGGGGTCAGCTTTGGGAGGCTAAATGATCGCCTCTCCTTATGCACATCCCTAACAGATGACCCCAGACTTTATCTCACAGTGAACTATGTCCCCTCAACAAAAGACCTCCCACCTGCCATCTCATCCTCCTCCACCGGCCTGGCTCTTGTGTCCCTCTGGAAATGGGGGGGGGGTCCTCCTGCCCCAAATGACCCCTCCCTCATGCACTCCCTTCATTCATCCGCCCCTCCCGCTTCCTCAGCAGCACCCCCACCTCCCACCCCCCCGGATACTGCCCAGTCTTTCCCTCCACCGCCTCCATGCATTACTCTCGACTTGGCCCTGACTCCTGCCTCCACCCCACTTCTCTGAAGTGAGAAGCCACGCCCGCTCAAGGCCCCCACCTCTCGAAGAGCACTGAGAATTTTCTAAAGGAACAATAAGAGAAACTCTCTACTTGCTAAAGCTACAGCTTAGCAGCCTGAAGCACACGGACCATCCCTCGTTCCAGAACCCTCCACACTCTTTTGACACCAGTCTCCGGCTTTCCCTCCCCCTTCTCCAGGGATTTCTCTGCAGATACCTCCAGAACGCTGATGCTGAGTGTAGACCCACACACCAACTGCTTCCTCTTCGTTTCCACCCTTGTGTCCCACAGAGTCTTCCAGCTCAAAAACTGAGCAGACTCGCTGCTCTGGCCTTTGACACTGGAGTCCCAGTACTCTCAGTCAACCGTGCCTGAAGGGCCAGGGCGACTCGGTGCTGATCTCATCCCGCGGTCCAAAACAGTTCTCCATCAGCAGAGGGCACTCAACGCCACATTCCTGCATGGGCCTGCATGGGCTGAAGTCTTTCTGCTCGCCCAGACACTCTCTAAGGGTTTCCCTCTGACTATCCCTGCCCTCTGCACACAGCATATCACTCACTCACACACACACACACACACACACACACACACACACACACACACACACACACTTGTGCACTGACAACTGGCAAACGGCATCAGCCTGCAGATGTAGTGTTTCTCCAGAGCTGTGGGTCAGCATGCAGCTTTTTTAAATCAATGACTACCAACTGCATTAGCCCCCTAAGGCTTAGCCACAAACAGCTACAAAATATAGAAGTTTATCCTCTGGCACTTCTGGAGGTTGGGAGTCTGAAAGGCGTCCACAGCCATGCTTCCTGCAAAGGCTGCACGGAAGAATCCTTCCTTGCTTCTCCTAGCTCCCCTCTCTGTCCCTAATTTCTGACCTTGGAGCCCACTCCACGAAAAAGCTCACTCATCTCCCAAGAATGCCTCTTAGATCTGTGAAGAAACCATGTCTGGTGAAACTCACTTAGTGATTCCAGGTGAATATTCCGCACATTTAAAAACAGGTTTGGCATGAACAGCCACTTGCCCCAAGCACACTTGTGAAATCTATTCTATTTTCCCTTCCCAGATCTTTGTGTCCCCTACTTAAGCCTTCCTTGTTACTTAGCCTCCTGCGTCTGTGGATGATTACCTTTCACTTTATAGCTACTATTCACTTATAAGTGAGCATATACCATGTTTGTCTTTCTGGGTCTGGGTTACCTCACTCGGGATGATTTTTTTTTTTCAAGCTCCATCCATTTGCCTGCAAATTTTATGATGTCATTGTTTTTAACAGCTGAGTAGTACTCCATTGTGTATATGTACCACATTTTCTTTATTCATTCTTTAGTTGAGGGACATCTAAGTTGTTTCCAGCTTCTGGCTATTATGAATAAAACTGCCATTGGAATTGGGGGGCATTTTGGGCCAAGGTGGAAACCTAGTGCAATGGAAACTCCATGGAATCTACCAGAGTAACCCTAGCAAAGCGATGGAGGACACAAATCCTGAACTGGCCATCTTCTATAACCAGGCAAAGCCTCCCGTGGAAGCATTGAGACACCAACCGAGCCACAAAACCTTTGACCCACAGCTTGTTCTTCCTGCAGAGTGTTCTGGGACCTGAACTTAGCAGAATCATCATCAAAGAGACCAGACTTCATCCAGCAACTGATAGGAGCAGATGCAGAGTCCCACAGCCACACATCGGGCGGACCTCAGGGGGTCCTGGGGATAAGTGGGAGGAAGGATTGGAGGGAGCAGAGGAGTCGGGGACACCAAGAGAACATGACCCCCAGAATCAACTGACTGGGACCCATGGGGGTTTGCAGAGATCAGGGGTCTGACCTAGGTCCTCTGCATATATGTTATGACTGAGTAGTGCTGTGGATATCGCTCTGTGTAAATAAAGTTCTGATTGGCCAGTGGCCAGGCAGGAAGTATAGGCAGGACAAGAGAGAAGAGAATTCTGGGAGGTGGAAGGCTGGGTGGGAGGAGACACCACCAGCCACCGCCATGAGAAGCAACATGTAAAGACACTGGTAAGCCACAAGCCATGTGGCAAAGTATAAACTAACAGAAATGGGTTAATTTAAGATAGAAGAAGTAGATAACAAGAAGCCTGCCACGGCCATACAGTTTGTAAGTCATATAAGTCTCTGTGTGCTTACTTGGTTGGGTCTGAGAGACTGTGGGACTGGTGGGTGAGAGAGATTTGTCCTGACTCTGGGCCAGGTAGGAAAACTACAGAGTAGCTTGGTGTTCTTGTGGGATTCCTAACAGTGGGAATAAGGGTGGTCTCTGACTCTTTTGCCTACTTGTGAGACCCTTTCCCCCTACTGGATTGCCTCATCCACCCTTTATGTGATGGCATGTGCCTGGTCTTATTGCAACTTGTTCTACCATGTTTGGTTGATGTCCCTGGGATGTAGCAGGCTTTCTTGGACCACCAACCAGCTCTCAAATCAAGACATGGAGACTTGTTCTCAATCATGAATGCTTTGCTTTATCTTATGCTTGTCACACTAGCTCTTATAACTTTTTAACCTGTTTCTATTCATCTACATTTTGCCTTGGGGCTTTTTACCTTCTTTCATTCTGTATGTCCTACTTTCCTGCTTCCTTCATGTCTGTCTGTCTGGCAGCTGCTTGGCTGGCCTCAGGCATCTCCCTCTCTTTCTCCCTCACTCTCTTCTCTATCCCAAGCCTAGATTCCTCCACCTACTCATTCTCTCAGCCCACCAGCCCCGCCTATCCCTCTACTGCCTAGCTATTGGCCATTCATCTTTTTATTAGACCAATCAGGTACCTTAGGCAGGCAAAGCAACACAACTTTACATCATTAAATGCAGCATAAACAAATGCAACACACCTTTACATAGTTGAAATAATAATCCACAACACTGAGAGGCCTGCTCTTTTCTGATGGGAGATGGAGGGAGGGTGGATCTGGGGGAGAGGGGAGGTGGGGGAGAAGTTGGGGGAGGGGAGAGGAAAACAGTCAGCATGTAATATGAGAGAATAGATGATAGATAGATAGATAGATAGATAGATAGATAGATAGATAAAAGCAAGTTCAGATCTGTCCCACACCATCCTCATCTCAGATTCCCACGTGGCTGCAAGCTGGGAAGCAGTCTTCTCAAAGCCATTGCAAGGCCCTCAGCTCTCTGCTTAGGACAGCCCCTTCCTTAAGGGCTCGAACAAACACAGTCTCAGGCAAACTCATTCTCCTGAAAGCCACAAGTCACTTCCTGTGAGCAGGAGGAAGTGCCAGAGTAGAGGTGCCACACTCTCAACTCGATTACAGCTCTCTTATGTTACCTGCCTGGTTTCTACAGGAATCTTCATCCGATGCCTGACTGCACAATAATGTCATGTTTGACTCTTACTATGAGACACTGTCCATTCATCTGCCTGTCCATCACACACGCACACGCACACATGCATGCACGCACGCACGCACACGAGCGCGCGCGCCAGTGTCTTCCCCATTCCTGAGTGTGTCTGCCAGCCTTTCAAATGTCATCATCCTCGATGCTCTCAGGACTTCCTTTGACTACCAGAATCCATTTCGGGCACCCAGTGTCAGCTCTCAACGCCAGCCATCAGAACGCATGCCCTCCCACGGGTAGCTGCAGTTCCCCGACAGGGGGCGCTCCAGCCAGTCACGCCCCCAGTGGCTCCCTGTCCTCCAGCCCCGCTGCTTCCTGAGCCATCAGGCTAACTATCTGCAAAGAGCCTTAATCTCAGGACAGGCTTCAGGAAGAAACCAGATCTGACCTCCCAGGCCTGGGCTGCTTGTGGTAGTCATCTCCCCGGGCCACAGAACATAGGACTAATGAGTGAACCCACAGAAACAATATTAACTAGTCAGTAATTTATTCAGCTATTGGGCTGGAAGTATAGCTCCTTGGTAGAATGCTTGCCTAGCATGTGGGGAGGGGGCTACTTATTAATGTTGTTTTGGATCTCCTTTCCAGTTCAGGCCTGGGGAAGGTGCTGGGATGCGCTGAGGAGAAACTCCCCATGTTTTGAATCCTTCTAAAGCTTCCAAGTGGGGAACCAACTTTTAAGAAAACCTCGTTTGCTGCCTCTGGAATCCTACCACGTGACCCTGAAAAATCTTTGGAATATTAAGAAGGTAGGAAGAGCCCAATCTAATAAAGAGAGAAAATCACAGTGGATGAGCTGCGGTTTATCCACACAGCAAATATCCCCGAGCACTTGCTCAAGTCTCCTGACATGGGTACAAACGTGTGAACTGCAAACAAAACACCGCAGCAAGCACAGGGTGGGTGGTGGTGCTTTGGAGGGGGCCGGGTCACTCGAGCTGCCTTCCAGCATGCAGACGCAAAAAGGAAAATCAGTCAAGCAAAGGAAACTGCAGAAGCAGAGACAGAGAGGTGAAGACCGGTCGGCTCAGGAAGCAAAAAGTGGATGGATGTGGCCAGGGCAGAGCAGAGCACCCAGAAGGGAGAAGTGGACAGGACACGACTTGGGAGCTCCTGTGACAACCTGAGACTTTTGAGTCTCTTGAAGACTCCGTTTTCTCCTCTGCAAAATGAGTATCCTGATAGACTGTGCTTGTGTGGGAGATCTGGGCACTGTCTGGAGCTTCATGGGCCCTGGGGGAGCAGCGGTTCCCTTATTCTGAGAATGGTGGGGTTTTAAGTAGCCGGTGGCTCAGTTGATGTGTGGCCCCTCCCACCCCCATCCCCCCCCCCCGGGGGGGTGGGGGATACCAATAGTGAGAGCTGCAGGGAACCCATAGCCCCTTGGCCTACACAGAGGTCACAGCCGCCTCACACCTTGCCAACAGCTTCTTGTGCCTGTGACAACTTTCTCCAGTGTTCCTCAGCCACGTGCAGTGCAGACCAAATCCAAACGGGGTGAGCCTGAGGGATGTTCTGCCTGGCTCCCCAGTTGGACTGAGCCTCAGGGCACCTCAGAGGCAGCACTCACTCACTATCATGCCATTCATTAACGTGACCCACTTCCTCAACAAGCTGCTGTCAGGATCATCTCCCAGACAAAACCCAGATACCCAAAGCCTCAGTCTCCACTTTTGAGGAATCCTAAACCGAGCCCTTAGTACCAGAAATGACCTAGACTGTGGGCCTCAGGAGTAGATTTGAGGGTGACATTGTGAACAAGCCAGATAGGAAAAGGACCCTGGTTTTGGTGTTCAGGGACTGTAAGTTCATCCCACTAACAAGCCCCCTGCCTGTCATGGACAGGGCAGACACACAGTTGATAGAGGAATAAAAGATCCAACAGTAGTGCCAGAATGAAAGGTGTGGTGGCATTGGTGATTATGAGAATGGCAAAGGCCCTGTCCAGCTTAGGTTAGTATATTCACTAAGGACCTGGAAAGTCTCCATGGGACATTTGTCTCCTGCTTGCGGCTAGAAGACAACACTGAGCTAAAAAGTTGGGGATCAAGACTTGATTGTAAACATAATTAAATTGCATATAAGACAGGATCCACAGCCCCAATAATTCAAGACCACCAAAAGGAATAGGACTCTGAGATCTGGGATTCAGGTTTGAGAACCTTACCATCCCACATTTCCCTAAGTCTGTAAGTTGGTAAAGCGCCTCGCTGGACTTTACAAAGAACAGTTTTTCCATCACCAGGAGGCCATGTCCTCACCTAATACAACTGTCTTCCAAATGACAGTTGTCCTGCTTCTCTCCATCACCCACCTCCCTCTTCCACCCATGACTGAGGGAGGTCTCGGCATAGCTTGATGAAGCACTGTCTCTTGCATTGATGCTAATAGACATCAGGGCTGTGGGTGCAGATGCACCCCGGGACAAACCAGGAGATGATTCGTGCAAGGACCAGGAGATGATTCGTGCAAGGACATCTTTTCCTAGGCTTTGTTGTTTTGAGGCAAGGTCTTGCTCTGCAGCCCAGAATAGCCTCAAACGCATGACCAGACAGGACCTAGGTCCTTAAGAGGCTCAAGGCTTCCATTTTTCCTTCTGTACACTATGAACAGGATACATCCAAGGAATTGGGGAGCAGGTCCCCTCTAGAAGCTGTGCTTGCAAAACTAGGCTGCTCAGTAACAATTCCGGGATTCTGAACTGTCAGAGGCCAGGGAGGGCACTTAATGTCAGAGGCATCAGCTAACAAAACCAGACTGGTAACCTGAGACCTTGCCTCAGGGCTCAGTGATGATGCTGATGTGTTTCTAGAGAGGAGCTCTTTGGCTAGCCAGCTCAGTGTTGACTTCTAAACCAAAAATTATCAAGGGTATAGAAAAGGGGGACCAACAACCAGCTGCCACAGTGAACAATCAGAACCAGACTTGAGCCAGTTCTCAGACCCAGAGCCATGGATTAAGGCCCTTAGGAAGAACTCTAGAGTAGCAAAGCCAAGTAAGTTCAGTATATGTGGTAATTCCTTTCCCCAAGGCCCTACAGCAAATTACCAAGCTCATTGTAGATAGAAGGAAGAGGGCCTACCAAGCCTGTTGTTTTTTCCAGCCGTATTCAGGTGAACATGACATGCAAACACTTAGGTATTTAGAACATTGTTTTGTAGTCCACATGTCTACACTGGTCAGTGTTTTAGAAGCCTAGTGTAAGCGAGGCTGTATTTGGCCGAGTTCACTACTTCACAACCACATTGGCCCAAATGGCAGAATTCCATTCATTAAAATGCTAAATAACATTCCACCATGTTTTCTTTGTCCTTTCAATTGCCAGCTGGCTGTCTCTCCGCTAATGTGAATGGTGCTGAAATAAACATGGAGGTGCAGCCATCTCTCTGAGATACTGATTTCATACCCAGAAGTGGGGTTGCTAGAACACATGGCAGTTCTAGGTTAAACTCTCAGAAGCACCTCCTCACTGTTCCCCATGAAGCCTATGCCAATTTATGTCTCCCCTCCCCCACAGTATATAGGGTACCCTCACCACACTCTTTCCCAGCACTTTTGTCTCTTGGGAATAGCCATGCAAACAGGTGTGAGGCCTGTCTCACTGTGGTTTGATTTGCATTCTCCTGGTGGTTAGTGGTATTGAACGTCTCTTCATGTGTTAATTGACCATTTGTATATCTTATTTTTCGAAATGTCTGCTCGGATCCTTGGCTCACTTTTAAGGGACAATTTGAGTGTGCATTTATTTATTATTGAGTTTCAGTTCCTCCGTTATTTGGGATATTGAAACCCCAAGTCAAATGTTTGGTTTGCAAACGTATCTCCCATTCTGTGAGTTATCTTTCCACTCTGTTGAGTAAGTAGCTCCTGCTGTGTGGGTCCTTGCCATTTGGTGCAATCTCCATGTCCCTTCTCGCATTCATTATTGTACTTTTGGTGTAGAACATAAAAACATCATTGTGTAGACTAGTGGTTGTTGGTGGTTGTTTTTATTCTTTGCTCTTTTGGCTCTTTGGGGGAGCCAGCCACTCAGCTCCCAAATAAATCACACATGGAGTCCAATCCTTTCTTACGAATGCCCAGCCTTAGCTTGGCTTGTTTCCAGTCAGCTTTCCTTAACTTAAATCATCCCGTCTACCTTTTGCCTCTGGTCTTTTTCTTTTCTTACTCCTGTAATCTTACTTTCACTCTTACTCCGTGGCTGGCTGGGTGGCTGGGTGGCTGGGTGGCTGGCCCCTGGTATCCTCCTCTCCTTGTTCTCTCGATCCCCTTCCTCTTTTTCTTCTTCTATTTATCCTCTCTGCCTGCCAGCTCCGTCTATCCTTTCTCCTGACTCGCTATTGGCCATTCAGCTCTTTATTAGGCCATTAGGTGTTTTAGACAGGCACAGTAACACAGCTTCACAGAGTTAAACAAATGCAACATAAAAGAATGCAACACATCTGTGTATCATTAAATAAATGTTCCACAGTATAAACAAATGTATCACACCTTAAAATAATATTCTACAATAAGTGGTTGTATGGTGTATGTTTGAATCTTTATTTCATTTTGAGTTGGGGTTTTTTTTCAGCTTGATACAGTACAAATTCTTTTTTATTTATTTATTTTTATTTCACTCATGATATTCATTAATTACACTCATGATATACATTTGCAGTATTCATTCAATAATTATATTTATGATACACATTAATTACATTAATTGTATTGATTTATTACATTCATGATATTATGTCCTGATGCTACTATCCATTTGTGGGACTTTTCCAACACAAAACAGAGATTCTGTACCTAGGAAATCATTGCTCTACATTCCTTTCTTCTCCATCTTGAAATAATGCCTAATCTTTCTGTCTCTATAAATTTGTGTATTCTATAGTAATACAATTCTATAGTATTTGTCCTTTTTTCTAGGATAATAATTTGTACTGCATCAAGCTGATGAAAGAAAATGCTGGCTGTACTTCCAGGAGGGGAGGCTAAAATCTTTTTAGATTATGGATTAGCCTATAGAAAAATGTCTGCCATAAATCAAACAGTGAAGGGGAAGATGAATAGAAATCTCACTTACACAACTTAAGTAAAGCATAGCTCTCTGAACAGATGAAGGAAGGTTTCTTCTGTATCCCAGAATCTAATCAATATTTATATGTATAATTCAGCTATTATTTGGCTTAAAAGGGTTTATTGGGAAATGTTATCATTTATACTATTTTCTAAAGAGAAATATTTTACTGTTTAAAATAACCCTGGACTTTTGAGTTACAACTTGTCTTTATGTTCAAGCTATCTGTGTATTATTTCTCCTGCAGTTGTACATAAAATATTTTCACATTGAGTTGATTTTTATAAGTGGTGTAAGTAAGACAGGATCTAATTTCATTTTTTTTCTGCATATAGCTACTCAATTTCTACAGACATTTGTTGAAGAGACTGTCCTTTCCCACTGTGTGTCCTTGGCACTTCTGTGACAATCAGTTGACTATACGTGATGGATTAGCTGTTTTTAGATACCTCTTCTGGTCTATTGACCTATAAAGCTATTTCTATTCCATTACCTTACTATTTTGATTTTTGTGTTTTTATTTTACTGTGTTTTATGATGTATTTTAAAATGTGGAGGAGTGGTACCTCTTGATTAGGTTGCTTTACCTACTTGAGGACTTGGCGGCTCCATACGGACTACAAGCTTCCATATATGCTCCTGTAATGATTGCCATTTGAGATTTCCATAGGAATTTCATTTTCCCTGAAGATCACTTTGAGTAGTGTGGAAATTTTAAACAATATTAGTTCTTCTAATCCATGAAACCAGCTATCTTTCCATTCATCTTAGTCTTCTTTCATGCGTATTTTCATAATTTTCAGTGTACAAGTCTCTTGAATGGGTTTTCCTACATATTCTTCCCTATTACTCCCCACAAAGTGAGCTATACCACCCAGCCCCATTTTGTTGCTATCGTGAATCAATGTTTCTCTTAATTTTCTTTTCAGCTCATCCATTGCACATAAAAATACAGCAGGGGGTTGGGGATATAGAAAACAGCAGAGTGCTTGCTTAGGATGAGCAAGGCCCTGGGTCCAAATCCACATTCCACCAAAAAGAAAGGGAAGAAAGACTATTGAGGCTTGTACACTGGTGCCATATTCCAGAGCTTTCTGAGGTTGTTTTCTGGTTCTAACAGTCTTTTCACTGAGTGTTCAGGGCCTTTTATACACATGATTGTGTCAGCTGCCCACAGATCTATTCACTACTCTCTTGACAATTTTGATGGCTCTGTAGCTCTTCCACTGTGCAGTTCCTCTGGCCATGACATCCAGTCCTGAACGCAGTAGAAGTGGGTAGAGACTTGCACCAGGCCTTCCCTACTGGGAACATTTTTCTCCATTGGTGAGAACACTCTAAACTTTACATTAATATCAGTATAATATTTTAAATTATTGTAGTTACACCAGATTATGTAAAGGCCAGTTTCATGCCAGTATACAGTGTTCCTTGAGCACATCCCCACCCCTGCCCTCCCTTCCACACCTTCCTCCTTCCTATTAGTCCCCTTTGATCCTCAGTTTCAGTACCACTTTACGTCATCAGTGCATGTATGATTTTGTATATCTATTGTATGATTTTGTATATCTATTAAGTGTAGGACCCATAGATGAGGGAAAACATGCAACATTTGTCCTTCCCAGGCTGATTTAACTCCCCAAATGTAACCATCTCGAGTTGCATCTACTTTCCTGCAAATGATACATCTTCATCCTGCTTCACGGCTGAAATTTTCTTTGACCCAAGACTTCACTATGCAGCTCAGGATCCCAGTGTGAATCTGATATGTAACCCAGGCTGGCCTCAAACTCACAATCTTCCACCATGAAGAAACAGTCAGATGAATGCTGATGCTGTAAGCCCCATTAGACTAAATGATACTGCTTCCCTCAGAAGCTCACTGGGTTGCCTGCATCTGTGTCTACATGGGGGAGGAACAGCGAGCCCAGTAGGGAGTGAGGCAGTACTTCAGAGAAGAGAGAAAAAAGCCAATACTGGGCTTATTGTTAAGACAGCTGTCACTGTGGACCACTGGAATCTTAGTCCCAGGGGGAAATCCCTGGAAGCAGTACAAAATACAAGACTCAGAATTATCCCACCAAAAGGGCAAGAAAGCCAGAGAGTTTGTAAAAGTCACAAGTGGGGGACACTCCCCTATCACATATACTTACTACATACAACACCTGTGGTCAGTAACAAGGTTAAAAGTCCTTTCCTACTAGAAATAACTATCTTCAGTAATGACTATGAAATATAAAGAAAAATAACAGAAATGGTGAGGTAAAAAGAAAACAATCACGGGAACTTTCTTTTGTTGAACTTTGGATGTTTAGTCATGCTATTAAATAATGATAATGGTATAAAGTTCAATTCCAGCCTGTCAGCGGTGGCACAGTCCAGCACTTGGGAGGCAGAAGCAGACAGATTTCTATGAGTTAAAAGGTTTAGTCACAAAGTGAGTTCCAGGACAGCCAGGACTATTACACAGAGAAACCCTATCTTGAAAAACCAAAACCAACCCCTCCCCCAAAAAAAGATTTAATTCCAAAGGAAAAAGTAAAGATAAATGCTTTTTAAATGCGTCAACATGGTCTTTTAGAGAGGCATATGGTTGTGTTTCTTTCACAAGAATAATCACTATCATTACATCCTTGTATAAACCTTTACTTTCGCAAGTTTGTCAGTGATGGCATTAGATAATCAGTATCAGTTACTCATGCACCGTATCCATGTTAAGTGGACAGCGTAGCCTACTTGTCCATCTGTCCATCTTTATTTCTTTCTACTAATTTAAAATTTTCAAAGTTTCCTTTACTTGAACTATATGCATAAACACTTTGATAGAAATTTGAGGTAAATTTTTTACGTGTGTGTGTGTGTGTGTGTGTGTGCAGGCATGTCAAAGCATGCATGTGGAGGTCAGAGGCTAACTTGTGCGAGTTGGTTCTCTTCTGCCATCACTTGGGTCCCAAGGACTGAACTCAGGCTGGGCAGCAGGTGCCCTTACTCTCTGAACCATCTTTGCCGGCCATTTGGTAGAAATTCTCAAAAACCACTTCTACAACAAATACAGAAGCGGCAGTAGAAATCACATTGGAGGAATTAAATTTTTGTCTGTAGAGTTTTAAAAAATCCCTCTAAACTCAACACAAAATTCTAGTATGCTTAATAATCTATTTTGTCCTACAGAATCAGATAAAATGGCTCAATGACAATGAATATTGACATTATTTGCATCACTGTTTTATATAGGTACACAGTTCTTGGTAGAAATTCTCATTTCTACCAAGCATGCAAACATTCTTTTGATTCATTCTGGAATCCTGATTGTCTCCTTCAAATATTGATTCTTTTTCCCCCTTGTGTCAATTCCTTTCACTTATGTTATACAACTGATAGCCTTTGTTCTAATTTTTACTGTCAACTTGACACAATTTAAAAGGGGGAATTGAAGAACTGCCCCAATCAGATTGGCCTGTGGTCATATCTGTGAGAGATTGCCTTGGCTCATGATTCATGTGTGAGGGCCCAGTCCACTGCAGGTGGCAAAATCCCTAGGCAGGTGGGCCTAGGCTGTGTAAGAAAGCCTGCTCAGCATGAGACAGGAAGAAAGCCAGTAGCAGCATTCCCCCATGCCTTCTGCTCCAGTTCCTGTGCTGGCTCCCCTCAGTGACTGATTTGACCTGGAAGTGTAAGCACCCCCTAATTCAATTCTGGTCATGGTGTTTGCCACAGCAACAGAATGAAACTAGAATAACCTTCACCACAATTGTAATGTTTTCATCTTAAAATGGTTATTTCTCTATACATTATCCAATGCTGGTTTCAGTTCTTTACAAATATGTTTGTGTTTTATTAACTCGATTTAAAATTTCAAGCCAAATAATAAAATATAATTCTGAAAACAAATCATGTGGAACAAATTATGAGTGGGAAGTCTTGTCTATGCTTTATTTTAAGGTACTCAATATTTCAAAAGCTAACATTAACTTTTCAAATTGTGTTCTTCCTGTACAAACAGCTTCATTTATTGTGGGATATTTTGATTGCACTCTGACACTCCCAAAACTGCCAATAAAGGTAAACCTTGAATCAGAGGGGGGAGTCAACATCCAGCTGGCCAGAATTAACTATGGAGTTTTTGGCAGACTCAGATTAGGACAGAGAGTCACAGGGAGGAATAGGGAGGAGCTTAGAAAGGTTCTCTCTCCAGCCTTTTTGATCTGGAATTGTGGAGAGGCGGGGTCAGCTGATGATTCCTCCATCGCTCTTTGGATCTATCAGGTTTTTACCCCCAATATCTGACTCCCGAGTTTTATTTAATAATAGAACAATATAAGTAATCGCTCCATCTGGCGCTTCCTTCATTTACTGGGACAATCATTCCATGGCTATGTTTATATTCAGCAGACTTTTTCTCTTCCCTTTGTTTTCTAGTGCTGATCTTCCAGGCCAGGGTCTCAGGCATTGTAAGTGTTACAGCTCTGGAGGGAGAGGTCTCCTGACCTGCTGGGAAGTCAGGTGTGATACCTAAAAGCTGGGCTGCAGTGGGGGATGGTCTCCCTGCAGGACACAGCAATTCTACTCTTCTCCCAGAGAGAGCACTTACAGCTGAGCTTTGCTCCAATATCACACCCTTAGGAGAGCTCGCCTGCAGAGCCCTGCTTCTTCTCTCCAGCATGGCCCAAGGTGTTGCTTCTTCACTCTGCTAAAGGGGAACCCCCTGTCAAAATGTAGTAATCTCCTCCAGCTCCAGTGAAAAGTTGTTACTTTTTTCTGCTCAGCCTTGCTCAGCCCTCCTAAGGGAACATCTCAGCAAGGTTTTTTTCTGCTTAGTCCCCTTAAGGGAGGTCTCAGCAAGGTTCTTCTGTTCCATTCCTGCAAATGAAGATCTTCACCCAAGATTCTTGTAAGAAAGAGCTTTGGGGCTGGAGAGATGGCTCAGAGGTTAAGAGCACTGACTGCTTTTCCAGAGGTCCTGAGTTCAATTCCCAGCACCCACATGGTGGCTCACAACCATCTGCAATGAGATCTGGCACCCTCTTCTGTATACATAATAAATAAATCTTTAAAAAAAAAAAAAAGGAAGAAAGAAAGAAAGAAAGAAAGAAAGAAAGAAAGAAAGAAAGAAAGAAAGAAAGAAACAGATTATTTGGGAAGGAGTCCAGGAGAGTGGCTGCCTCTGCCAGGGTGGGAAAGAACAGCCCACAACTGAACAGGCAGAAAGGCTTATATAGGGTTTATTAGGGGCAGAGTTTCTCCAGGGAGAAGTTTTTCTGCTCAGGGATTGGTTAGTTTCATTGGTCAGGTATTGGTGAAATTATTAAGGCCACTCCACGTAGTTAAAAGGGAGGTTTATTTTGTGGGGTAACTTACAAATGAAGGAATAGGTTGCAGGGTCTGGAAAGGTATGGCACAGTCCTGCGATGTTCTCTGGAGAACTCAGCTCAGTCTACCTCCAGCGTCCAGGGTCCTGGAACCAAGAGAAGCCTCTCCTCTTGATCCTGGGTCTTCAGCGTCCTCTCTCAGCCCCGCCTTGTGGGTGTGACCATTACCGAAGCCTCAATGGGGGTTGGAACTTCCAGGCCAAGGCTGGAATGGCTACCCACTACAGTCAGGGACAGAGATGACTCTGATTTCAGGGCCAAACTGTGTTTCTTTCACTGGTCCTTTATAGCCTTTTGGTTCTAACTTCAGGGCCAGGGCATATTTCTGTCACTGGCTCTGATTCTAGGGCCAAAGTACGTTTCCTTGGCTCTGGTTTCAGGGTCAGAGTGTATTTCTTAGCTTCTGGGTTCAGGACTAAAGTGTTTCTTTCACTGGGTCTGGTTTCAAGGCCAGGATGGGTTTCTTTCACTGGCTTTAGTTTTAGGGCCAGGGCATATTTCTTTCACTGACTCTGATTCTGGGGCCAAAGTATGTTTCTTTAGCTCTGATTTCAGGGCCAGGGTGGGTTTCTTTCACTAGCTCTGGTTTCAGGGTCAGGGTGGGTTTCTTTGGTTGGCCCCTTTTCCCTACAGGCATGTGAGGCAAATACTCTGCCACTGAGCATTTAAGATTTACTATTTTTTATGTATCTCTTTATGTGTGTGCCTGCACAAATTTCTGTGCTCAGTGCATGCTGGTGCCCATGGAGACCAGGGGGTTTTGGGTAGCCAAGGTAAGCACTTGTATGTAGCCCAGAGAAAAGCAGAAGGCAGGTCACCTGGTGCCCCTGGGTAGAGGGTGGGTTGTAAGTGCAAGTATGGACTTTAGAAACCACAGGTACTAAGAGATTGATTGGCCTAGTGTTTTAGTGGTTAAGGGCTGTTAAAGTGGACCCATCCAGATCCCCTGGAACTAGAGATACAAGCAGTTGTGAGCTGTGTGGCATGCATAATAGCTACAGGTTTGTTTGTTTGTTTGTTTGTTTGTTTGTTTGTTTGAATAGGTAAAGTGAAATTAAAAGAGTGGATTTTGGTTTTTTTTTGTTTGAGATAGGGTCTCACTATGAGACCTTTGCTGACTTGGGGCTCCCTACTTATACCAGGTTGGCCCCAAACTCAGATATCTGTTTGTTGGCCTCAGCCTCCAGAGTGCTGGGATTAAAGGGGTGTAACCACCACACCCAGCAGATTTGGGGGAGGGATGGCTTTGCTTTTTCTTTTTTCTTTTTATGGTTTGGTTTTTGTTTTCTTTGCAAATTTTGGGGGGAATGACATACATTTCAAAAACAAACAAACAAACAAACTTCCAGAAATTCCTTTGAGCCTCCATGTGGGTCCATCACCTTTCTGAATCTTGACTCTGAAAGTTGTAACTATTTCATTTTTCTTCTGTCTGTGGTGGCCAGAACCCAAGTGTGCTTTTTCTGATGCTTTAGGCTTCCTTGCTCTTTCTCCAAAGCCCCTCTTCCTGCCATGTGGCTGCTGGTCAACTGTGTGGCTGCCCTCCATGCTGGCTTAACTCAAGTGGCATAATTTTCCCTTCTCATCTGCATCTTCTTCCCTGTCAGCTGCTAAGAGCCACAGCTTGCCACCTTTGGGTTCTCCTTATGAAAGCTAATGAAGTTGCTAAAGTTGCCTTCTTTGAATAAACTTTGGCTTTGCTTCACTTTCAGGTGGAGAAAACAAACCTGTTCCCGCTCCAATAGATGGTGTCATTGTGAGAGTTCAACTAAGATTTTACACACACACACACACACACACACACACACACACACAAGTCATTATGTACTGAGCCAAACCATGAGAATGGTTATGATCATTCAGCATCTCCCTTAGCTTCTGGGAACAGGGGAGCCCCCAGCCATGACCAGTGTGTCTGAACTCCCTGTTGGTGTTTCCCTTACTCCCCTTTCTGTTCAGGATGAGACCAGTAAACTCTTTGCCCTCACCAGAAATAGGAAAGTTTCTTCCAGACTCTTGGTCAAAAACAATGTCACAAGAAGCTAATCCTCACCCACCTCTATTTGCAGGACACACATGTTCCTTCTGGTGATTGAGGCTGAACTAAAAGAGAAGGGAACTTCCCACTGTTGCCTCCCCCATCTTCCTTTCCCACTTGGCCTCTCATCTGACTCTGTCTCTTGCTGTGAGTTCAAAGGACTTCTGAGGGGATGAGAGGAAAAGAATCAGTGATCATCCTGAATTAATCAAGGCCTGTAGAATGGACTCCCAAGTCCTGGCAATACATCACCCTCAACCCTGTCCCTAAATGAGCATCTCTCTCTAGAGAGGGCTCCAACACTATGAACCCAAAATCATCACTCAGATTACCCTAGGATTTCTCACTGGGGAGACTTCAGATCAGAGTTAGGGGATGGGAGAGAAACAGACAGAGGGGGTTGGCATGAGTGGGCTCAAAGCCGCCCCCCCACACACACACACCAAAATGGCACGTGCCAGCAGTGCCTTAGACAGTTGCTTTCCTAACCGGGTAAAAGTGCCACACAAAGCTACCAAGGTTTTAAATCAGAATTAAATATTCTGTGGGAGCCCACAGAGGTTTCCTAGTGAGATCTGAGCTTGCTCCTCCTAGCAGGATTGCATAAGAGGTTGATTAGATCACAGGCCTGGATACCAGGTATTTGGGAGGATCTACACTTGGCTGTATCTAGCAAGGGGGAGGTCTTTTGCCTTGCCCCTTGGTATTGTTATAAAAGGCTCTTTTGAATAAAGTTCTGGGCTGTTGGGTATTGACCCAGGTCCTCCCAAAGCTATCTTGTGTTTCTGTCTTTCTTCTTGTCTCCATTTATTATTCTAATATTTCTTATCTCTCTCTCTTCCTCATAGGAACCCTTTAAAAGGTGGAAGCTGGCTTCCCACAGATGGCGCCAGAACTAGGGACTTGGGTGCAAAGTATAGTAAATGAGAGTAGGAGTACCCCGTGGAAGCAGTTGGACATATCTGGTTAAGTAGTGAAGGTTAAGGTGGTGGTATTTTATTCTTTGCAAGCTAAAACTGTATATGGTAAGGATTAGGCTGCAGCAAGTATCTCTCTCTGTTTCGGTCTATGTTTATGTTCCTCTCTCTCTTTATCTATTTATTAAGTTAGGTTTAAAGTTGTAAAAAAGTCTTGATGAAGGCTTAACTTAGGGTAAGAGTAGTTTTTTTCCTCTGAGTGTGGATGGGACCTGGGATGCAGAAAGCAGCATCCATAGCAGACTTCAAACTTGGCCATCTGAGTAGCTTCAGAAGCTCCAGAAGCCACCACCAAGGCAGATGCCAGAGCCAGCATAAGCAGCAGCAGCCAGGCATCAGCAGCTGAGACCAGAGGTGCATTAGCACAGTGCTGGTGGCAGATGCCCAAGAGAGAGCATGAGCATTGAGGTTCTGCAGGCTTTCTGCTGTGAAAAAGCCACTGTGAGAGAGGTGGGCTGCAGAGCTAGAGTCCCCGGTAATGAGAGCCCAGCAGAGAAGCGGCATCAGCAGGTAAGAGCAGAGGCAGCTGAACATGCAGCTGAGACTGATGCAGCCCAAGCTCCCAGCAACAGAATGAGGCAGAGTCATGGCTACCCTGGGAGGGGCATTCAGCCATGCAAGCAGGAAAGTGTGAGGAGGAGGACTTCCAGCAAAGCAGGTAATGGAGCTGAGGATGCACCACCACAATTGGCTGAGGCTGTGTTTCCTGCCAGACCCAGGTGCTAACTGCAGAGCCACTGCCTGTGGAGCAGGTAATGGGACCCTTGGAAGCCGCAGCTTATAGTGACTGGGTTTCCTCTATTGAGCTCCTACGACGCAGAGTGGTTGAGAGACCTTGGAATCTCAGGGGTGGGATTGTGAAAGCCTGAACAGAGCTAGCAGCTAAAGCCATCCAGTTTCTGTTTGCTGGCTGTAAGAAAGTCTCTTTGGAAAGGACTCTGCCCCAGCCAGCTAACAGCTTTTGCCCTGAGTTTTCACCTAGGGAAAGCTAACTGAAAGTGCCTCTGTGGCTGAGAATGAAAGTTTCAGAGATGCTTGTTTGAACTAGAATTATTAAATGCAAAAAGGTTTTGGCTATGGGTTTCTTCATATTTGGAACTTTAAGATTGCTATCAGAAAGCTTTCTAGAACTTTAGGACTGGTACAAGAAGTCTTTTTGAACTTTTTGGACTTAAGAAATGAGATGGACAGGAGTGATTCAATTGCAATGAGACAATTTTGACTTTACTTATGTATATAGACTCTACTTATGAACTGTTTTGTGTTAAAAATGGAACTGTTTTGTGGAACTGATTTTATATAAAAATAGAATTGTTTATGAAACTGTTTTGTGAAGAATTAGAAGAGTTTTTTCCTCTACCTAAGTTCAAGACGCAGTTTTAAAAAATTATAAAGAAACAGGGGAGTTAATATTCCTCAGTCTATGTAATTTAATTTAAAAAATTCTCTTGTCCCTTGAGTGGATTGATATTAACTTTTTCTACTGTATTCTATGTTTTGTATAGTTCTATTAAGAAATTGCTTTTGGGTGTTTGCTGAAGTTTTGAAAGCGTTAATGGTTATTTTGAGAGTATTGCTTTTGGATGTAGGTTTGTAGGAATTGTAATTGTGTATAGTAATATTTATGTTAGAGTTGTTATGCTAACCTGTTGATATTGATGAATCATGGTTTGGTGAAGCTAAGGGAGTGTTTAAGTTTGATGCAGATGCATTAGAAGTTTATCCTATGTTTTGTTAGCAGGAAATGCAAATGGTTCTATTAGGAGATTGCTTTAAAGGGTAAATAGTTTTACTAAGAAATTGCTTTTGGGGCTGGATAGATGGCTCAGTGGTTAAGAGTACTGACTGCTCTTCTAAAGGTCCTGAGTTCAATACCCAGCAACCACATGGTGGCTCTCAACCATCTGTAATGAGATCTAGTGCCCCTTCTGGCCTGCAGCCATGTATGCAGGCAGAACACTATATACATAATAAATAAATAAACCTCTAAAAAAAAAAAAAAGAAAAGAAATTGCTTTTGGATTTTTGCTAAATTTTTTTAAATGTTAATGGTTCTACTAATAGTTTGCTTTTGGGTGTAAGTTTGAGAGAATTATAATTATGTATAGTAATATTTATGTTAGACTTGTGGTTAACCTGTTAACGTTTGGTGAAGTTAGGGGAGTTTTTAAGTTTGATGTAGTTGCATCCAGAGTTTATTGATTTATTTGGTGCAGTTGCATCAGGAGTTTATTGATTTAAAAAAGGGCTTGGTGCAGCTAAGACTTCTATAGACATCTTAGACCAATTCAAAAAGGACATTCCATCTTGGTCATCCTCTACTCCTTTACTGGAAAGTATGGTAGCCATAGGGATTGCTGTGGTTGTTTCAGCTACTTGTAAGCTTGTAATGGGGAGCCCTTCAAAATGTTAAGAAGGGAGACCTGTGGGAGTCCACGGAGGTTTCCTAATGAAATCTGAGCTTGCTTTACCCAGCAGGACTGCATAAGAATATGATTGGACCATGGGCCTGGTTACCAGGTGTTTATAAGGGTCTACACTTGGCTGTATCTAGCAAGGGAGAGGTCTTTTGCCTTGCCCCTTGGTATTGTTATTTTTAAAAAGCCCTTTTGAATAAAGTTTTGGGCTGTTGGGTATTGACCCAGGCCCTCCAGAAGCTATCCTGAATTTCTGTCTTTCTTCTTGTCTCTGTCTATCATTCTACCTAATATTTCTTATCCCTCTCTTCTCCTCATAGGAACCCTTTAAAAGGTTGGGGCTGGCATCTCACAATATTCTTTTTTCCCAGACAGGGTTTCCCTGTGTAGCCCTGACTGTCCTGGTTCTTACTCTGTATACTAGGCTGGCCTAGAACTCAAAGATTCATCTGCCTTTGCCTCCAAAGTGCTGGGATTAAAGGCATTCACCACTGCCACCTGGCTGGATTAACTATTCTTAACAAATTGGTTTCTAGTGAGTTTGAATTCCTGACAACTTGGAAGGCCACAGATCTGTCTGCTCTCAGCCCACATCACACTTAGTTGGCACCAAATGGGACCAAGGTTGTTTTCTCCTTCCCAGTTTCCCCAAATGCTCCTAGAGCAACAGTACCACCCATGGACCCTGAGCACACTTCACTATTCCTTCTGCTTCTCTCATAGGTTCTTTTCCCAGTGACATCTTGTGCCTAGGAGCCAAGTGGGGATCAAAACAAGATCAAGATGACAGCCCTTGCTGCCCAGTTATTATTAATGGTTAGTCTTGTGGACTTCTCTTCCTTGAGTTAAGACCATAGGCATAGAATTTCTTCCTTTACTTCTTTACTTTGCTACTTTGGCCCCAGACACTTCAGGGCACTTTCTCCCCTGCTATCTTCATGCTAGCCTACATTGATTGTTTGTTTAGAGAAGAGGGTTAACTGTACTCATTTAATCTGAGAGATGTGTAGATCCCATGGGGATTCATACTCTGAAAGTGAACGGGCCAATTTTTATCATGGAACTGAGCCCACTAGCAGAAAGTAACCTTGTGGCATTGCCCACCATTTTTGATATTAGCATTACCAGGATGGTAGTGACCTAAGGGACTGACTACATGAATTGGTCACCATCTTGGTTGGTGACATTATCGAGACAGTGGCAACCACACAGCATACCAACATGGTGGCACGCCTAAAACTTCCAGTGCCACTGAGCCCTTGGGGAATCACTGAAGCTCTAGAACTCCCTATGACATAGGGATTTGGTCAAGCATCCCAATTCTCTTCCAATATTCTCTTTGGTTTTCACCTTTCTGGATGCCTAACAAGATTCTGAACATAAAAGACCAAAATAGATTCTATCAACCTGTAAGTTCAGTGCACTTCCAACTAAAGAGGTCATACCAGACCACTTCTTTGGATTTTGGATTTTGACACATTATTTTGCATTATTGGTTTGGGGATGGGGAGCAATTGGAATTTTCCTAGCCGTGTGCCTCCAACATTGACCAGGGGGAGGCTGATACTACTAGACAGCCAGAACTGAAAAGCTCATGTGAATTTGCAGTGGTCCAGGGCTGAGTCTTGAGAAAGCACGGATGCCAGAGAAGACTCAAATGATACATTGCCAGGGCCTGACAGGAAGCTGAGACAGCCAAGACAGGGTCATCGTATTAGAGCAGGAGACTGGATATGAGGGTTCTCCTGGGTCTTAATGCCCAATCTTTCTGCTGTCATCTCCAGGCCTGTTTTTTCTGCAGAGATAAATTATTTTCTTTGTTCCAAACCCCCAGACTCCACTCCACAGTGTTTATCTAGCCAGGATTCCCTTGTTTGTTTTCTCTTTCCAGTTGAAGTGACTCAGGCCAGCTGAGATCTTTCTGAATTCTTTTAGATGCCTTTGTTTGTTTTGTTTTCTGTGTTCAGTACTCTCTATGTTGTTGGGAATGCATGCTGAGCACCTATTTGATTGCTTCCTCTCTAAAGTGAGAGAAGGAATATAGACTGACAGGTTAGAGTTATGAATTTGAGGAAGAGGGTCAGAGAAAGTGCTTAAGGAAAAGACTGCAGGTCCAACCCACATAGGGCTGAGGCCCTTCCTAACCTATACATGAGGTCAAGTTGACTTCCCTGATACACGACGGTCAATATTTACTCCAAGGTTTCTTTTAGACAGTGGTTCTAAGAAAACACATAAGGAATTCATAGGACATTAGAGTAAATTCATCCAAAATTTCTGCTGTCACTCTGCTAAAAACAGCAGAGGCATCATGGAGAGAAGGTGTAGTGGGTTTGTTTTAGTCCACTTGACACAATCTAGAGTCACTTGGGAAGAGGGAACCTCAGTAGAACAACTACTTCCATCATATTGGGCTATGGACACATCTGTGGAGTGTTTTCTTGATTAATGATTGATGTGGGGGGGCCCAGCCCACTGTGGGCATTGCCACTCTGGGGCAGGTGGTCCTAAGTTGTGTAATAAAGCAGAATGAGTAAGCCACAGAAAACAGACTAGTAAGCAGCCTTTTAAAATGGTCTCTATTTAATTTCTTGCCTCCGGATTCCTGCCTTGAGTTCTTACCTTGGCTTCCCTTGAGCACGGATGTAACCTATAAGCCAAATAAACCCTTTCTCCAAGTTGATTTTGGCCATGGTGTTTATCACAGCAACAGAGATAAAACTAAAATAGAAACAGTACCAGGAGTAGAGAGTTGCTTTGATGGATCTGACTGACCGTGTGGATGCCTTAGAGTGCTTTATGTGAGGAACATTGGACTGGAAAAGCCATTGAGTGCCCAGAGTTGAATGAGCTTTGGGGGTACTTGGAAAATAATACAGAAAGAAGTGTAGACAATGGAGGCCTACCTAGTGAGGTTTCAAATAGAAGCACAGACTATCTAAGGGCTGTTTGTATGGTATTTTGAATTAAGAATCTGTGGTTTCTAATCACCTGATGGGTGAGGTAGCCCAAACCCTGAAAGACAAATATTTCATATTTTCTCTTATATGTTAATATTAGTTTTTAAACTTTGGATATGTGTGTTTTAATCCAAAAAAACAACAAAGGTGAGATTCATAGTAAGAGACCAAGTGAGAGGAAGGTGTTCTCCGAGGAAGAGGAGATGGAGTATAGTGTTGTGGAGAGAGAAAGGGGAGAGGAGGATGACTGAGTGGGGGAGGGAAGGGAGAACAGGAGGAACTTGCTAACACTTCAGGCCTTTTGAGGAGCCATATGGAAGCCTGATACTGTAGAAGTATCCTAAAATATATGCATATATGAAAATAATTTAAATGGAGCCACTGTATAGTGGGGGAGACAATGCCCCAACTAGATATCTTATGCCACCAAGTAAAACCTCCAGTGCCAGGAATGGGTTACATATTGTTGAGCCATTGGCCAACGGGCCCCATTGACCACCCCAAACATTGAAGGCTATTGCCAAAGGTTATTGGTCATTCTCCATAACCTGGTGGTAAAGACCTATTGCTGAAGACACAACTTATTTATGTCATCGAACAGAGAGATCAAGCCAGTGCTTAACTGGGAGCTTCCCCTACTGACTGGCCTTCGTGATGATGGAAGGTACTTTGTATGCTGTGGGAAGAGAAAAGTAATCATCAGTTTCACCCAGCCACAAAACCTTCTACCTACAAGGACCTGCTTACAATATATACTTGTGCAATAGTGGAACAGATGTTGTGGGAGTTACCAACCACTTTTAGTTGGATTTGAGGCCTGTTCCATGAGGTGAAACCTATGCTTGACGTTGATATGATGTCCATGAACTGGAGACAAGATGGATTACAGGACAAGGGAAAAGCCTGCTACTGTTGTTCTGCTGAGGGACATGATGACAGTGTGACTCCAACGCAGCATACAAAGTACCTTCCAGCACCAGGAAGGCCAGTCAGTAGTGGTGAAGCTCCCAGTGGTGCACTAACCAACCAGCTTGACGTTTCTGGTCAATGGTGTTCTCTTCAGCAATAGGTCCTTTCCATCAGGTTATAGAGAGTAACCAATAGCTTTTGGAAATTGCTACACCCATAGACCAAAGCAACACTCAACCCTTGTCAGATAAGCTTCTTCTTGTAGTAGATGGTAGTGAACAAAGAGCCCCACAGCTGGACAGTGTGTAGAAAATGAGAGACTTTTGAGCTCTCAGTCCTAAATGAGATATCTTTATCAAAACTTTCCCCTCACTGCTCAGGAATCTGTCAGAAGAGGAGGCAGATTTATGTGCCAGAGGTGGTGGATATTTCAAGAAAACAGTGTCTTCCAGACACAACAGGATTAATGCACATATGAACTCATTAGACCTGCGTTGGTTTAGGCCAGACAAACCCCAGCATTGAGACAGGGAAGTGGGCACAAAGTTCCAGCCCTAACCAAGAAGCTATTCACAATTGATACCTGCTGGGAAGGGAGAATCAGCTTTCTCCAGAGGGGTGACTCGGGGTCTATCAACCACACTCAGGCAGGAGCCATGCCTAGGACTACTTGGCAGCACAAATCATACTCATGGTTTTTTTGTGTGTGCTTTTTGCCTTGTTTTGGTAATTTTTTTGTCTTTTTCATTTTATTTTTTCTTTTGAGTTTGTCTGTTTTGACTTTTGAAGGGTTTTCGTTTGTTTTGTTTTTTGTTGGTTTTTCTGTCTTTTTTTTTTCCTCTTAATAGAGAGAGTATGTGTGAGAGCATGAAGTTGGTGACTGTTGGGGTGGGGGGGGGGGTCTGGGAGGAGTTAGGGGAGGAGAAAGAATATGATCAAAATATGCTGTATGAAAAAGTTTCAAATAAAAATTTGGGGGGATTTGAGACAGGGTCTCTCTATTATGTAGCCCTTGCTGATCTGGAACTTGCTATGTGGACTAAGCTGGCCTTGATAAATAAAATTTTTAAAAAGTTGTCTGTGATCTCTGCTTAGCTGGGCTGATTAACAAGAGACCAGCATCACTGAGGTAAAATCTTCTGGGAAGTGTTGTCCTAAGGATAAGCACAGAGAATCTGTTGGTCCAGGGGACCAAGGTTACATTTCAAGTGGGTAGATGAACTTAATAGTGTATACAGGTCTTCCTCACATTACTGATTTTGAAGCAGTCATGGAGAGCAGCTGAGGATTGTCAGATGTCAGGGTTGGAGTCCCTGCACAGAGGTCAGGCAGCTGTTCCAGCTAGTTTCAATGTCAACTTGATATAAGCTAGAGTCATCCAAAAAGAGGAAACTTCAATTGAGAAAATGCCTCAATAAAATCAGGCTGCAGGCAAGCCCATAGGGCATTTTCTTAATTAGTGATTGATGTGTGAGGGCCCAGGCCATTGTGGGTAGGGCCACCCTGGGTTGGTGGTCCTGGGTTCTATAAGAAAGCAGGAGAATAAGCCATGGGGAGCAAGCCAGTAAGCAGCACTCCTCCACTGCCTCTGCATCAGTTCCTGCCTCCAGTTTCCCGCCCTGTTTGAGTTCCTGTCCTGATGGCCTTCCATGATAAACTATAGTATGGAAGAGTAATTGTAATAAAACATTTCTCCCCCAACTTGATTTTGGTCATGGCTTCATCATGGCAGCAATAACCCTGACTAAGACAGAGGCCATTAGTGAAAGGGCAGCCTTAGTAGCAATGGAGGCCCCAGGATCAAAGGGGTCATGAGATAAGTTGACGCATTGGAACCATGTAGCAAGATCAGAGTCCCTGAAGAGACTATTGGTAGAAGTGCTCCTTCAGTTTGGGTAGAGACCTCAGCATATTGGAGACAAAAGACCATGAAATGACCACCAAGGACAGTGGCAGGTATACAGAATATCTGGCCAGAGGCTGCCATAAAAGCTGACTGTGTTGTGAATGGCAGAGCTGGAAAGATGTGGAGTCCAGAAGATGAGTCCTGTAGGCAAAGTTTTTTCTGAGCCTGCTCGGCTCCCATGGCCCTGAGGCCACTCAGACCCAAATAAACACACAGAATCTTATATTAATTAAAACTGTATGGCCTAATGGCACAGGCTTTTTGCTAGCTAGATCTTACATCTTAAATTAACCCATTTCTATAAATCTGTACCTTGCCACATGGCTTGTGGCTTACCGATAACTTTACATCTTGCTTCTCATCTCAGTGGTGGCTGGCGACTCCTGACTCAGCCTTCCTGTTCCCAGAATTCTCCTCTCCGCTTGTCCCGCCTATACTTCCTGCCTGGCTATTGGCCAATTAGCACTTTATTTATTAACCAATCAGAGCAACACATTCACAGCATACAGAACAATATTCACAGCAGACTCCAAACTGGTGGACACTGAGCTATTTACACTGTTGGAGTTTGTTTTTGCTTTGATCTGATTGTAACTGTGCTCCAGTTTGTCCTTGTTGAAATAAGAAAGTATATTATGCGCTGGAGAGATGGCTCAGAGGATAAGAGCACTGACTGCTCTTCCAGAGGTCCTGAGTTCAATTCCCAGCAACCACACGGTGGCTCACAACCATCTGTAATGAGATCTGGTGCCCTCTTCTGGCCTGCAGTCATACATTCTCTATACATAATAAATAAATAAATCTTTTTTTAAAAGTATATTACTTATTTTGTATTTTACAGGAACAGGAGACTTTGGATTGTTTGTTTTGCTTTTTGCTTTGTTTTATTTTTGGTTTTCAAGACAGGGTTTCCCTGGAACTCACTACATAGACCAGAAAATCCTGGAACTCACTATGTAGACCAAGCTGGCCTGGAACTCCGGGATCTGCCTGCAATATGTGCCACCACACCCATCCATCTTGAGACTTTGGATTTTTTTAAAGAGACCTTGGACTTTCAAAGTGTTGAAAAGTTTAAAAACTGTGAATTTTAAGTAGGAATGTATTTTATGTTGGAATCTTAACATGAGATCTTGGGGATAAGCAATAAAGGAAACGTTATTGTTTAATCATGATGTGTTCAAAACAGCACAAGTTGAGACAATTCATGGAAACCAGGCCAGCATTGCAAAAAACATTTAAAGGAATATTATATGTAGAGGAAGAAGAAAGATAATTTCATACACAAAATCCAAAGAAGAATATATTTCTTTTTCTTTTTTTCTTTATTTTGGGTGGTGGTGGGGTGAAGGTGGTGGTGGTATTAGCTCTGTGTAGGTCTGGCTGTCCTGGAACTCTTTCTGTAGACCAGGCTGCCCTTGAACTCACAGAGATCTGCCTAATTCTGCCTCCTAAATGCTAGGATTAAAGGAGTATGCTACCACCACCTGGTAAGAAGAATATATTTCATGAGAGGAACAGATAAATAGAAAATATTTGGGAAGATATCCATCATGTACAACTAAGCAAACCAGCCAATATCCAACACTACCAGGAAATCAAGAAAAGCATGACCAGCAAATCAACCAATGGAAAAGAAACAACAACATCCCAGGTAGCAGCAAATCCTTCTCAGTCATAACTTGAAATGCAATGGCATTAACTTGTCAATTAAAAGACAGACTGTTGTTGTCTCCACGACACTCACATAACTAGAAGGACAGCAAAAAACCTGAGAACTAAAGTTTAGGAAGCAACATATGGAGCAAATGGAAGCCTCAAACAAGCTAGTGTGTCAATTCTCATTCCTAATAAGCATACTCAAACCAAAACTAGTTAGGGGGAATAATTAATATGATGATCAATATTGATTGTCAAATTGTCAGGCTCTAGAATCTCCTAGGAGACAAGCCTCTTGGCATGCCTTTGAGGGATTATCTTGATTAGGTTAATTGAAGTGGGAAACCCCCACAATAGTGAGTGTCTTTATTCCCTAGGCTTGGGCCCTAGGGCTAAAAAGAATAAAGCTAGCTGAGTGTGACCATTGGTTCCTCCTGCTTCCTGACTGTGAGTGTAATGTGACCAGCTGCCTCAAGTTGCTGCCACCAGGACTTCCAAGCCATGATGGACTATACCCATGAACCATGAGCGAAAACAAACCCTTTATACTATAAGTGAGAGTATGTTATAGGGGTTGGAGAGATGGCTCATAGGTTAGGAGCACTGGCTGCTCTTCCAGAGGTCCTGAGTTCAATTTCCAGCAACCACATGGTGGCTCACAAGCATCTATAATGAGATCTGGTGCCCTCTTCTGGCATGTAGGCATACATGCTGGCAGAACACTGTATGCATAATAAACAGATCTTTTAGAAAAAGTGTTTTATTATAATAGGACAAGCAGCTAAGACAAGGGTCCTTACTTGCTAATCAAAGGAATCATTCATTAAGATGGCATAACTATTGTAAATATCTATGCACTAAATCTTGGGGGCTTTGATTTTATTTAAAAAAACACTAAAAGATACAAGAAGGAAGGAAGGAAGGAAGGAAGGAAGGAAGGAAGGAAGGAAGAAGGAAGGAAAGAAAGAAAGAAAGAAAGAAAGAAAGAAAGAAAGAAAGAAAGAAAGAAAGAAAAAGAAAGAAAGTCCTGACACAATAATAGTGAGAAACTTCAGTATTCCCTCCTTATATCTAGATAGGTCTTCTAAATTAAAAAATCTATGGGAGGGCTGAATAGATGAGTGAGCAGTTAAAAGCATTGACTACTCTTCCAGAGGACCTGGGTTCAATTCCCAGTACCCACACGACACTTCACTATCATCTATAACTCCAGTTCCAGGGAATCCAATGCCCTTTTCTGGCCTCAGCAGGTACCAGGCACACAAGTAATATACAGACATATGTGCAGAAAAACACCCATACACATAAAATAAAATCAACCAAGAGTAAATTACACCATAGGTCAGCTGATTCAGCAGATCCATATAGACCATTACACCAATAGACAGGAAATATATATTCTTTTCAGTGGCATGTGGAACCATCTCTAAAACTGACCACATTACAGGGCAAAAGGCAAGTCCAAATGAAAACCAAAAAGAAAGAAAGAATTCAGAGCACAGTGAAATGAAATTAGAAACCAGTTGGAAGACTGACCTCAGGAAATACACAAATGCTGAGGCTCAACAATTCACATTTCTATGTTTGGTGTTGGAGATTGAATGTAGGGCTTGTCATACACATCCTAGGTGAGTGCTCTACTCCCAATATATATTCCCAACCCAATAATACATTTTTGAATGAACAGTGGGACTTTTGAAGAAATCAGAGAGGAAAGATTTTAGAAACTTAATCAAATGAAATGAGAACACAATCTTCCAGAACCTCTGTGATACAATCAAGACAGTCCTGAGGAAAGTTTATATCTATAAGTGCTCACATGGGAAAAGAACAGAATATTGCAAACAAACAACCCAGTGGTGCACCTGAAGACTCTAGAAAAACAAGACGCCAAACAAGCAGATGCAAGAAATAAAGATTAGGTCAGAAGTCAATTAAGTAGAGACTAAAAGAACAAAATATAGATGTAAGTGAAGAATTTGTTCTTTAAAAATATTAACATGATTGACAAATCGGTAGCCAAAGTAACAAAATCAAAAGGAAACCCAAACTAATAAAATTAGGGGTGAAAACAGAATTATTACAACAGAAACCATTACAAATCCAAAAGATATCAGCGAATGCTCTGGGAACTTGCATTCCAAAAGTTGAAAAATCTGGGGCAGGGGAGATAAATTCCTAAATGCATTCAAAGCAAAAGGATATAAAGAGTTTAAAGAGATCTGCGGCAAGGGATGAGACAGAGGCAGCAATTAAGTCTCTCCCTGAAAAAAACCTCAGCAGCCGATTCATTGCTAGTTCTACCAAGACGTCAAAGAAGACCCAATACCAACACTTCTCTAAATATCCCAGAAAATAGAAAGGGGAGAAACAGAATCAGACTTATTCTATGAAAAAGTATAATCCTGAAACCAAAGCTAGAGAAGGAGATAATAAGAAAAAACTACAGACCAATACCCCTAATGAAACATAAACCCAAAAATTTTCAACAAAATACTCACAAACTAAATTCAAGATCACATTAAGAAACTATACATCATCTCCAAACTGGTTTCATGCCAGACATAAAAAGTTTGTTCAACATACACAAATGAGGCAGGGTTTCCCTATGTGGTTTTAGTGCCTGTCCTCGAGTTGTAGACCAGGCTGGCCTCCAACTCACAGATATCCGCCTGGCTCTGCCTCTCGAGTGCTGGGATTAAAGGTGTACTCCACCACCACCCGGCTCAAATCAATATATTTAAGACACCATAATAACAAGACTTAAATACAGAAATCATATCATTTTGATTAGTCAACATTATAATAAATTGGGGAATTTTGAAAGCATTTTCTCCAAAGTCTGGAATGAGCCTGGGGTGTTCACTCCCTTCACTGTTTTCAATGTTGGGCTCAAAGTCTTGGCTATCTCAATAAGATAAGAGAGGATGTTAAAGGGATACAGATTGAAAGGGAAGAATGGAAACTATTTCCCTTTTGACATAATTCTGTATTTACAAGACCCTACAGGCTCCACTAGAAAACTTTTTGATCTGATAAACACCTTCAGGAAACCTGCAGGATACAAAACCAACATGCAAAACTGTGTAGCTTTTTACACACCAGCAACAAACTTTCAAGGAAGAAAATTAAGAAAAATCTTCCATTCATAACAGTTTAAAACATTAAGACACCAATAAAAAGAAAGCACAGAAGACACTATGTGATGGAAAGACCTTCTGTGCTCCTGGATGGGCAAAATTAATATTAAGGTAGCTATATTACCAAAAGCAGTATATACATTGAATGCAACCCCCATCAAAATTCCAATAGTACTCATCACAGAAGTGTTTTTAAAACTCCTAAAATTTGTATGAAATTGCAAAAGGCCACAGAAAGCCAACACCATCCTAAGCAAAAAAAAAAAAAAAAAACATAGATGAAAATATCACATCATCTGGCCTCAAACTGTGCTACAGAGTCACAGCAACCAAGACAACATGTTACTGCCACAGAACAGAAATGTGGACCAATGGAACATAGCAAGCGATCCAGAAATAAACCCACACAGCTCTGGATGCCTTATTTTTGAAAATGTGCCAAAAATATACACTAGAAAAAGACAATCTCTTCAATAATAGTGCTGGTGAAATTGGATATCCACCTATAGAAGGATGAAATTAGATCCATATCTCTCACCTTGCATAAAAATTAATTCAAACAGGATTTGAAAAAAAAAAAATCAAAGACCTTAATGTAAAACCGGAAATGTTGAAACTGCTGAAGGAAACGGTAAAAAAAACATATGGGGATTTAGTATAGCAAGAATCCCAATAACACAAGAAATAGCCCCAACAATTCACAAATGGGAGCTCTTTTGAAATTAAAACACTTCTGTATAGCAAAAGAAACTATCAACAAAGTAAATAGACAACCTGAAGAATGGGAGAAAATCATGGCCAGTTATAGCTCAGACAAGTAGTTCAGTTAATATCTACAATATATTGTATATTTTTGACTAGAAAATTAAACACACACATACACTACAACCTGTCAATCAATAAACGAACTGGCCAAAGTACTGAACAAACAGTTCTCAAAAAAAGAAACACGGAGTTGGGGATTTAGCTCAGTGGTAGAGCGATTGCCTAGCAAGCGCAAGGCCCTAGGTTTGGTCCTCAGCTCTGAAAGAAAAAAACAAAACAAAACAAATGGATAATAAATATTTTAAAGTGTTGACCATTCCTTAGCATCAGGGAAATGTAAACTATAACTATTTCGAGGAGCTGGAGATGGCTTAGCAGTCAAGAGCACGTGCTAGGCTTGCAGAGGACCAAGGTTTGGTTCCCAGCATTCCACCTGGCGGCTCACAGTCTTTCCTAACTCCTTTTCCAGGAGTTCTAGTGCCCTCTTCAGGCCTTTGCATGAACTTGTTGCATAGACATATACGTAGGCAAGCACTCATACACACAGATAAAAATAATTATTTTTAAAACTATTTTGAGATTCCAGCTCATTCCACTGGTATTGGCTATCATCGAGATATCAAATGATAACAACTTTCATCTAGTGTTAGCGGAAGTGTAAACTGGTGCTGTCAGTGTGGAAGTCAGTGTGGAAGCATCTTAAGAAACTGAAAGCAGAATCACAAGTCCTAATTATGCAAAAGACTACTTCCTACCCAGGTGTACTTGCACATGTTTATGCCATCCATCCCTGGGAAATGGAGTCAGCCTGGCTGCCTATTAGCTGAAGACTGAGTAATGAAAATAGGTATACATATACCATGAAATTTTATTTTACTTATTTTTATTTTCATAAAAAAGAAAATTGCAGTCCGGGTATGGTGGTGCATGCCTTTAATCCTGAGTGCTGGAATTAAAGGTGGATCTCTGTGAGTTCAAGGCCAGCCAGGACTACACAAAGAAACTGTGCCTCAGAAAAGAAAAAGAAAGGAAGAAAGGAAGAAAGGAAGAAAGAAAGAAGGGAGGGAGGAAGGGAGGGAGGGAGGGAGGGAGGGAGGGAGGGAGGAAGGAAGAAAAGAAAGAAGGAAGAGGAAAGGAAATTACAAAGTTTGCAGGCAAATGGATGGAACGGAAAAATATGTTAAGTGAAATATCATGGTTCAGACAAACAGTTACGGGTTTTCTCTCTTACATGAATCCCAGTTTCTAATGATAAAGTGAGTATACTTGTATTTAAGTGGGAGTTAGTGTGGGTTGAGACCAGGAAACTGGGAAAGGGCTAATGAGGAGGTGGGGAGGGAGGCTTTAAAGGAGGGGTGGGAAAAGAACACATTTGACATGAAAACAGAAGAGAAAATGCTGAGGGGGATATAAGGTCAGATGAGGGAGGCAGGGAGATTCGGGAAGCAGGCAGGAGGGCTTTCTGACGTGTTTTTAAATTTCAAAAACTTCTCATGAAAAGTTCAAGTATAAGAGAAAAGAATACAATAAATTCTATCACATCTAATTAGGTTTCATCTAATTTTGAGATGAGATATGTAATAAACAAAGTACAGGCCAGGCATGATGGTGCACACGTCATCAGAAAAGCCCAGATGTATTGAGAACTCTCACTCAATATGGTCTCTTACAGCTCACCATGAGGAGGATGAGTCAGTGACAGCTCAGGACATCTCCTCATCTCTCAACAGAGAGAAAGGAAAGGCAAGTGACACCTTTATAAAACTTTCACCCTGTGGGGTGGTACACACTTTTAATTCCAACACTGGGAGGCAGAGGCATGTGATCTCTATGAGTTCAAAGCCAGATTGGTCTACAGAGTGAGTTCAAGGACAGCCAAGGCTACATAGCGAGACCTTGTCTTGAAAAACCAAACAACAAAGACTCTCACCCTAAGGCAGGGTTGTGGTGGCACACACCTTTAATGGCAGCTCTAGGAGGCGGAGGCAGGTGATTTCTGTGAGTTAGAGGCCAGCCTGGTCTTCACAGTGAGTTTCAGGACAGCTAGCTAGGGCTGCTCCACAGAGAAACCCTGTCTCAAACAAACAAACAAACAAAAACCCACCACCAACAAAGCCACAAACAAAAATCTTTCACCCTTTCATGGGGTCACATATCAGATATCCTGCACATCAAATATTTACATTAGGATTCATTACAGTAACAAAATTACAGTTATGAAGTAGCAACAAAGTAATTTTATGGTTAGGGGTCACTACAACAAGAGGAACTGTCTTAAAGGGTCCTCGCAGCATTAGGAAGGTTGAGAACACCATGCTAAAACAAGGGCTGGAATCTAGGGCTGGAATGAGCAGATGTTCGGCAGTCCTCAAGGCTTGGGTTTCCAGCAGGCTCCCTCCCCTGCAGAAGCCTGGGTACCTGAGCTCTGGCAGCGCTGGCCCATGTAATAGCTATTGACACCCAACCTGCTCCTCCAAACACAGCTGGTTTTCTTCTGAAGAACCGTTTATCCTAACTATTGGCTTCTATGGTCTGGTTAGGACAAACTGGCATCCTGTCCCTCTTCAGAGGTGAGACCATGGATTAGCCCCAAACTTGCAGTCATGAAACTGGTCCTGGGGAAGAGAGGGGACAAAGTATTCACAATGAGTCAGCTTCAAGATGGTTTATTCAAATATGTGACAGGGGAGGTGCCACTGGCAGCCATGACAAGCCTTCCTCTCTTCATTTGGAAAGGCTGCCTGATACCCTGGAGGACAGCTTATCTGAAATGTACAGAGAACCAACCGCTCAGCTGACAGCATGTGAGCAGCTGGCTCATGTTCCTAAAATGCACCTGGGACATTTAGTTTTACAATTTCACAAAGGAGGGGGAGGAGGAAAGGGAAAAGAAAGAAGAAATCATTTTAACTCAGTGTGACCTTGGTGATATGTCACTCACAGATAACAATCTTGTCATAGATTCTGACCTGTAAATATTAGGTTATAAATAGCCACACAGCCTCCCTTTGCTTGCTGGAGCACCTACCTCAGAACCATGAGAGGTCTGACACCCTGAGGCCACTCTGAACGAAGGACTATATACTGGTGCCCAGTCACAGCCTTCCCGCCATCCACATCAGACTTGTGACTGTCACTGTCTCAGAGTTTCCAGGGCAACACGCCCACCAGCCTAATGCCACCAGGATATGTCAATCAATCCAAAATATATGGAGCAAAAAAATGGCCTAGCCATGACTGGACCAAATTCCATACCCATAAAATCATAAGGCGATAAGATGTTTCTTGTTTTAAGCTATTAAAATTGGGGACATTTATTATGCAACAAGGGAAAAGACAGGAGCAGGTCTTCTAACTGCACTAAATTGGGCAGAGATTGATATACTTTTTGGTGGGAGTAGAAGCTCAGAGAAAAAGAAGTCACTTGGCACATGTACAGCTAAGACCCTAAGAGGGGCCTGCCTGGGTGAGGAGCCCCGAGGCTTAAGCTTTATTAGTGTCGTCATAAATCTACCCAAGAAACTGAGGCTCGGAGGGGTTGAGGGAAGTCCTCAGAATAATGGGGACTCAGAAGGACTTTCCAAGCAGAGGGACTTCTGGGTACAAAAATGGGTAGTGGGCCATGTGTTGGGTGAGTCTGAGGAGCTTGGTGTGACTGGGGTGCAGAGGCCCAGGGACAAGGAAGAGATGAGAAGAGCAGCTGGTATGAAAGGATCAGGGTGCAAGGCAGAGGTTTGGACGGGAGTTTCCGCACATCTAAGGAGCTTCACAGTAAGTCCAGGGAGGGCTGCCCAGGGTCCTCCCAGAAGGTTGGCCTCCATAGGGTACAAAGCATCAGGAGAATGATTGTAAGAGGCCATTTCTCTTGGCATGAACAGTAATAGTTGACACCCATAGCCTCCGATAGACTATTTCTCTAGGGAGTCTCGGCCTCTTCCTCCTCCCAGCCCCTGCTGCAGTCCAGCCCAGCCCCGTGTTGACTTTCTCTCCCTTCTGCTAGTCTTGCAAACTGTATGTAGAATAACAAACATTTCCTCTCACCATCCAATCTTGCCTCTGCTTGAGGGGCTCATACCACTAACTGCCCTTCCCAGCCCACATACCTGGGAATCCTCCAAGAAGCACCCCCCCCCCCTCAAGCTGGGGCCAGCAGTGAAGGCTGCCCCTCAGCAGCCACCTTCCTACTCCCATTGAGCATTTTTCAGCACGATCAGTTCTCATGTTTTCTCCTCAGACATTTGTCCATTCTCCAGAGAATCTACCAAACACACATGTCTCTCCCTCTCTGCCACCCACAGCCCTCTGCCCCTCATTCTAAACCCCACATTCCTCAGACTCCTCAGGCAGAGATTCACTGGTTCTCTATTATTTGACCTCTGTTTAGTTTCTATAGCCCCTCTGCCTAATCCTGAGTCCTTCACCAACTTCTAACCAGGTTACAATGCTGCCTGGTGAGGCCGTATCCAGGTTCATCTCCCCTTAGAGCTGGTTCCAGAATCACCCTCTCTGGTGTGCCCATGGTCCTGGTGGATCTCGGCAAAGCGTCTTCCATAATACAGGACACTCAGGATTTACAAATGCAGCTTTCTCCTGTCGTCCAGTCCTTCTGAGGAGCTTGGGTTTCTTTTAAATTTGACAATACCCACACCAAAGGATATGAGAATCATAATAGTGAACACCTAGTGAGCAAGCACCAAGCTAAGAGCTTTTTACACATTATTTGCTCCTCACAGTGCCCAGCAAAACAGACTACACTGTTCTCACCACTTAATAGAGGTGGCAGCCAGGTTAAGCACCTGGCCTCTCTTGCCTCCCTGGGGCAGCCTCTCTGAGGCCTCTCAGCTGAGTGAAGTGACTCTCCTCTTGCTTCAGTTACAACTGTAGCTTCATCCCCAACTGATGGTCTCAGACATACACCTGTAAACTCGGTCCTGTAACTGGATCTAGCATGCAGCTAGAGTGCATACTTTGTATGGGTGTTGAATAACCCAGCCAGTGGTAGAACATGGATGCCAACCCTTGACACCTTCCCAGTTGTCTGGGGCAAACATTAGGCACTGAGTAGTGGTGGTAGTGGAGGAAGAAGAAGATGAGAATGTTAAAAGCGCTGTTTCCCGGAAGCTGTCTCCCCACCAACCTGAGCTAGCCGCAGTGGCGGGGTCTGAGTCTTCCTAGTGCCCAGGCCAGAGCGGGTTCCAGCTGGCTTCCTGAGAATTTGAGAACAGACGTGGACAACAGAAATCAGGAAAGGGAGTCCAAGGCGCTTCCTCCTGTGTTGGTGCTGGCTCCGCTGACATCTCAAACAGGCAAGGGCCTAGGGACCCGCGTCCTCCCCACAGTGCGCCCCAGCTGCAGACACCAGAAAGAGCAGAGGAGCCTAGTCACTGGCTTGCCCCAGCCGCCCATTCCTCTGCCAGGAGACACCCCAGTGGGAGTAACCTAGGCTCTGAACTGGGTTCCTCCAGGCCTTTCATCACGAGTCCTGATATCTCTCTTCTAGACTGCACAGTGGGTCAGGGACACACCACCTTAGCGGGACTTTGCCAGGCTGTGATTGACTGCTCTGGGTTTCAGGACCGTGCCTGAGCCACTAAGATGAGCCACACCAGGGAGTTTTCAGTACCCACTGCTCAGATTCCCGATGCTTGCGACCCATTCCTGAGCTCTAACTGGGTGCTGGCGGCCCCAGTTTAGGGAAACCGCTACCTGTGTCTTCCGGACAAGCCTCGAAAGATGTTCCTGCACACACA
Organism: Onychomys torridus; assembly: GCF_903995425.1. Classification (NCBI taxonomy): domain Eukaryota; kingdom Metazoa; phylum Chordata; class Mammalia; order Rodentia; family Cricetidae; genus Onychomys; species Onychomys torridus. The sequence goes on along the minus strand of NC_050444.1, from coordinate 126,698,545 downwards.
CACCCTCCACCGTGTGCCAGCAAAGCCAGCTCTGTGCAAAGATCTAAGAGAAAAGCAGACCCACGGGGATCGTGGAGGGAGATCCTGACACTAGTCTTCATGACATGTTTCCTCCTTCGTAAAATAGGGCAACAGGGTAAACTTCACTGAGGGTGAACTAAAAATAACCATCTCGAAACTCTCGAGGCCCAAGTATTCTTGGGAGTGAACTGGAGCTTCCTTGCTTGAATTTGATCTGAACACCGGCAGCAATCCAGGCGCTTCGGGGGTGGGGGTGGGGACCAGTGTTGGTCACTCCTGAAACCCAGGGAGCCTGCAGATCTTAGCTTCTCCTTCCCCGCTGCCCTGCGGTCCGGGCAGAAACCAGGCGTGGCGGTGGAAGCTGCCCGGCTGAGCCTGGAGGCCTTGGGAAAGTTGGAGTGGGAGAGGATGTAAGGCTTGAGCGGACAGCGGCCGCAGTGTGCCGGAGCTCCGGAGCACTCAGTCCCTCGTTCCTCTACTTCCCGAACTTCCCCCTTTCACTTACCCCTCCACCTTCGTTCTTTCCCTGGACTCATCCCTTTCTTGCTCGCATCTTTCTTCCCCAACTCCCCCTCCTTCCATCTCATCGTCACCCTCACACTTTATAACCAAACAGCCAAACCCCCTTTCCAATTAAAGTGGAATTAGGCAACTCAATCAAATTAGTTCCCTATTAAAGCCCTTCTTTATTAAACCGTTTTTCTTGTCCTGCTATTAAGTTTCACCGCCTGGCGGAACTCGAGCCTGCCCCAGAAGTTTACCTTGGGATGTCTCCGGGCCCAGTCTAAGGGAGGGGGCACCGTATTTCCTGCGGGAGAGCAGGAGGGAGGGATGTGAGGTCGAAGATGGGGCAGCTACTTCACAAAAGGGGTGCCCGGTGGCCCGGCCGGAAAGGGCGTCCTTGCTTCCACTCAGAGTACACGCCTCGGGTGAAAGTGGCCTCCCAATAACTCCCAATAACCCCACGCCTCCCAATAACTCCCAGGCCGCCGGCCCTGGCAGGAGAAGTGTCTAAGGCCGCCTCCAAGCCGCCGCCTCCAGCGCCCTGGCCTCCAAAGCCAAAGCCAAGAGTGCACAGTGCGCCCCGGGCCGCAGCTGGGTCCCTGTGCCGGGAAGAACCCGAGGCCGGGCCAGAACCTGCGGGGTGGGGAGGTGGGGAACAGAGCCCTGCCTACGGTGCGGACCCCCGCGGGGGAAGATCCCGAGGCTCAGCCTTTGGTGCGGACACCTGCCGAGGAAGAGCCCGAGGCTCTGCACGCCTGCGAGCGTGCGTGCGTGGCGGGAAGCTGCGCTGGCTAGGCGACTCGGCCTGGGCGCAAGGTCAGCATGCTCATCGTGCTCTGGGGGAGCCTCTTCCGAAGTTTCCAGACGCGACCCCACCCCCGCGCCTGTCCCAGGGGCCACCCGCAGCTTCCTGCCTCCGTCCCTCCAGGGTCCCGGCACAGGCCGGATCCGCAGCTCCGGGACACCTCAGCCCCAGTGGGAAATTAAAAGCTTCTCTTCCCAGCCGCCAGAGGAGCGAACGGGATTCGAGCGTTGCTTTATTTAGAAAATAACGTTTATTTCTAGCTCATACCTATGCAAAGGAAAGCACAAAGTGAGCAGTTCTCCGCAGCGTCGCTGGCTGCCGAGTCCCGGAGCTTCCAGCTCTGTCACCCGACGCTCTAGTCGTGCTTCGGCGCGGCCCGGACCGCTCCAGAGAACAGCTGCAGGCCAGGGGCAAGGGGCGGGCAGGGTTCCTCCCCAGCTTACAGTAGATCTCATCTATAAAACCCCATACGTACAATGCGCGAATAGTCTAATTTTCCCAGTTTGTCTTTTTTTTTCTTTTTTCTTTTTTCTTTGCTTTGATTTTGAATGTTTTTCACGTTAATACCGAGGTCACCTACAGATTACAATTAATAACTTAGAATTCCATTTTATAACATTATACACTGGCTTGTATATATATATGTATAGCTTATATATAGATTTATACATATATAAAAACTCACACTGCACCAAGGAAACCCATGCTTATCGGCATAAGCAACAAAGAGAGCGACAAATACCGCAACGAGGAAAGTGCACCTTAGAACGTTTCTTTTTTCTTTTTTTACAATTGATATCGATATATGTGTGTGTCCCAAAGACTCGACTCAGTGGCAAGAGATGTATACACCCTAAATTTATATTTGTTAGAGCGGATTTTGTTTTTTGTTTTTGTTTTTTTGTTTTTTTTTTTTTTTTTAATGAAAGGGGAGTGGGAACTGGGACCTGGAGGACACACAAGAGGCTGATTTGTCCTGCCATCCACCTGAGCGCGGGCTGTCAAGGCGAGCGGAGCAGGGGGAGCAGCAGGGACATCCCCGGCCTTTTGACCACAGGGCGAGCGGGCCTGGGGGAAGGTGGCCCGAGGCTGGGCGAGCACCCGGACCACAAGGCCCCCTGAGAACACCTGCGCGCTTAGCCGACGTGCTCCCACCCACCCTTCAAAACCAAATCCCCAAAGCCAACTCTGAGCGGAGGGCGCGGGCCAGGGCGAGAAGGAGGCCGATGGCTGGGGAGCAGGCTGGGTCAGTGTTTGGGGGCCGCTGGGCTGCGGGGCCCCGTGTCCTACTGCTTCTCGGGGGTGCCATTGACCATGGGCCCGTACAGCCCGCTCCCGTAGCCCGGCTCCTTGTGCACCGCCGCGGCGGCGGCGGCGGCCGAGCGGTCGCGCATGAGGTCGCTGAAGGCATAGTCCATGGGCGGCCGGAAGCCGAGCGTGGGCACCAGGCCGGCGGTGGAGTAGGGCGCCATGAAGGCCAGGCCGCGGCTGTGGGCCGCCGCCGCCGAGTAGGCCAGGCGCAGCGGGCTCAGGCCGAGCGGCGCGCCCAGGGGGTAGGCGCCCGCGTCGGCGCCGAAGTGGCTGGCGTTGGGCTGCAGCGGCGAGAAGGCGGAGCGGCTGCTGAGCGAGCCCAGCGCGCCCGGCGTCATGGCCCCGGCCAGCAAGGGTCTGTGGTGCGGGGGCGCGGCGGGCCCGGTCTGCAGCGGAGCGGGCAGCCCGGGACCCCCGGCGGCCGCGGCGTCCACGCGCCCGGGCCACGCGTCGTCCACCGCTACGGCCGCGCTCACCGTGGCCTTATCCAGCGGCGCGCCGGGGCCCAGGCCGGCCGCCAAGCCTCCGCGGTGGTGGTTCAGCACCTGCTCGATGGCCTGCACCACGTCGCCGCCGCAGCCCTGCAGCACCAGCTCCAGGACGCCTCGCCGGTGGCCCGGGAAGACGCGCGTCAAGATGTCCAGCGGCGTCCGCTGCCGCGGCCCGGGGCCTCCGCTCAGCCCCGGAGTCGGTGCGGCCTCCGCCTCTTCTTTGTCAGCCTCCGAACCCGATTCGGAACCCAGGGGGCTGGAGGAGCCGGGGCTGTCCTCCTCGCCGCCGCCGCTGGGGCCCGCGCTGCCAGGACAGCTGCCACCTGCCTCCTTGGAGGCCCGGGCCAGAGGCGACCCCGAAAAGGATTCGCCATCTCCGTTCTCCGAGCCGGAACCCGGCCGCACCTCTGGGGACGAGGTCCCGGGACCCGAGTCTGCGCCGTCGGGCGACAAGGGCTTCACTGGCTGTGGCTGCGGACTGTCGGGGCGGCTGGCCTGAAGCAGGGTCTTGGGAAACAGATCAAACTTCTGCAACTTGGCCTCTGAGGGAAAATGGAGTTGTGAGGAGAGGTTAAGAACATTGGACCCACCACACTTAGGCCTGTTGAATGCCAGTTTCCTCTCTCAACTTCCAAACTATTCTTTGACTGCGCTCCAGCGCTGCAGTTTTATTTTATAACCCACCCTCTCCTTCTACCCCCTCTCTCTGCTCCTAGGCTTTTTCTGTACCCAGAAGCCCACCCTTACCTGGCACCCTGAAAATAATGTTCAGTGCCCCCTTCCCATACCTGTGCTCCAACACCTCCACTCTCTTCCCATTTCCTAGAGAAGTGGCCTTCAAACCAGAGCAAACAGAACCTCCACCTATACCTCACAGTGTGTGGACGACGCTACTCTACTCAGGTTGCCAAAGCCAACCCTATCTTAGGTATCACAGCTTGGAAGAGAAGGCGCCTTGGGGGCCTAGGTCTTAAGCCTCTCTACAGATTAAAATAAGTTATATCCTATTTCTAGTCCACATATTTCAAAATTAAAACCTAAGAAATTCCCTTCCAATCTAAGAGCCTGAACCCATTCCTGAACTTAATTGTCTTCCTCACAGAAAAACCTTCTAGTGTCCAGAAAGTGATGGGTTTATGCTGGGAGTAGATAGAGGCATGGGAAAGGGGTCCAGAAAAAAGGAAAACGTGCCAACCACGAGAAAAGCGGCGTGCGTTGGGGGGAAAGAAGCCAGAACCAAGGGAACGCAGCGAATGTTTATCCAAAATGCCTTAGGAACCAGAGGAAAGGAATCTTGCTGGCCAGTGAAAGAGGGGCGTCTCCAGTACTTAGGGAAGCAATGCGGATTAGAAGGATTGCAGAGGGTCCTTTCAGAAGAGTTGGGAAGGAAAGCTCGGGGTGGCCTGTGAGAAGCTCAGAGCTGAACAGATCTGTGGCTTCCGGCTGGGCTGCCGGGGGAGGAGACCCAGCAAAATGAGTTGGGCAGTAACTAAGGACCTGCCCCCTTAGCAAGTGTAAGGCTAAAGTGTAGCCTTGGGGTCTGAGGTGAGGGAGAGGAAGGAAGAAAGTGTCAAAGCTACAGATAGGGCAGACAGTTTAAGGGTGGGGGTAGAAGCTGAGTGGCTGGGGAGCCACAGTAAGTAGCCACAACTTCTGGGAAAGGGAGCTAAACTCTGTCACCAAGGAAACAATCCACTAGGCCGTGCGCACCGGAGCTGGGTCCCCCGGCTCCTCCTTCCAGACCCCATCCCCCACCCCCCCCCCCACCCCGGCACGACCCCGCTCTCACCTGCGCCCCCTGCGCCCCCTGCACTCCCCGCGGGCGCTCCAGCTCCGGGCCCCCCGCCGTCGGTGGCGCACACGGAGCCAAAGACTTCGTAGGCGGGCCGCGGTGGGATGATGCCGTTGGCGGCGGCCAGCGCCAGGCCCTCGGCAGTGCCGTACAGCAGCTGCAACTCGCGCGCCTCGTTCTCCTCCTGCGCCTGCTGCCTGCGCAAGGCCACCTGGGCGGCCATGACGCGCTGGCGCTCGGCGATGAGCGTGCACTTGGCACACAGGCAGTCCTTCCAGCGGCAGTAGCGCTTGTGGCCCTTGAGGGCCGACACCACGCCGTGGTTGCGGCAGCGCGCGCATTTGGGGGTCCGCGGGTACTTCTCCGCTGCCCTCAAGAGCAGGGGAGGCGCCCGCAGCAAGCCCCCGGCCACGCTCACCGGTAGTGAGGCTGCGGCAGCCGCCGCCGCGGCCACTGACGCCACTGATGCCACGGGAGGTCCCGTCGCTGTGGCTGCTGCAGTCGCCGCGCCGGGCACGCTAGGTAGCTCCGAGCGCAGCTCCATGGCTGGACCTGGCATGGGAGAAGCGGGGAGACCCGGGTGAGGACAGTACAATGAGGCAGACGTAAGCGCGGCCTGCAGCAACCCAGATTTAGGAAAACTTTGGGTGTCCACGTTTGGTTAATAGCCGGCAAGTTGCTGGGAAGGTGTATTCGGAATCGCCTTGTAAACAGGACGACTCCTTCTCCCCAACAACACCTCCCCCCTCCCCTCCCCTCCCTGATACTCTTATATCCGATTGACACGGCAGGTGGAAGAATTCGTTTGAATCAGTAGTTCCTCCAAGGGGGAAAAAGACGACAAAGTTTGGAAGTCATTGGTTCAGTTGAATGTAAGGAGGACTTGAAAAGAAAACATTATGTCCAACGCTTAGGTTAATTGGGGTGAGACGAGAAAGGAGAGATGTGTGCCTGAAAGGGACTCAGATGACAGAGAAAATTTGGGACCAACAAGCTGGTGTCAAAGCAAAGAAAAAAAAAAAATTCGGTTTTGGTGGAAGGGTAAAGTGGAGAGAAATGTGGAGGTGCGGTGCAGGGTTGAGCAGGCTGGGTTGGGGTCTCGTTTGTTGCCTTTAATGCGGGAGCACCGGAATTCGAGTTAAAAAGAACTGAAGAACTTCTTCCTATTAAAAGTAGAGTGAGAACTGGAAGACAAATTTGGAGGCAAAGTTCGGCTTATGTCCCCAGGACCCATTTTGAAAGATGAGTTCGGGACATGCCGTGGTCTGAGCCTCTAAAGGATTGGAGGGAAAACAGATCTGGAACCGAGTTTAGGAGAGCTGAGGGGCATTAAAGAGAAAACCCATCAGGGAGAAAGAAAAAAACTTTCTTTGGACAGGCCATCTAGCTCGAAGATTAGTTTGAATAGCAAGGAAAACATCCCGAAACAGCTGCCCCGGGTGGCCCGGACCCGGGTCCACGGAGAGTGGCAGTGATAAATAGGAAAAACTGCAAAAGGAGGGTGGGGATAGGGCGAGCCCTGCGGCGCGGGCTCTAGACAGTTAGTCTGGAGTAGTCGAGGAGGAAGGCGTATCTTCGCAAAGTTAGACTTTGCAGGACCTCCTTTTCCCTCAACCCCTCCTACCCAACCCCCACCCCCACCCCCCAGTTTAGGGACCCAGTCCTTAGACACGCCCTCCTCATTCTGGGACCCCTTGGGACCCCGCTCCAGCGCAGGTTCCGGAGGTTTGGTTTTCAGGCTGGGGTTCTGGAACGTGCACTCCCCAGCAGGCCTCAGCGAGGCCAGGGAGTCGCCTCCGAAACTGACCCTGAAGGGACCGGAGAGTCCCACCTGCGCCGCAGCTGCAGAAGGCCCAGCAGGCCCAGCTCGGGGCTTCCGCTGCGGCCTTCACTCGCCGCCACCCCGCGGGGGCTCCAGAGCCGGGACCCGCTCCTGGGGTCTCCGTCTGAGAACCCCAGAGCTCAGTGTGCCCGGGGCCTCTACCCCCAGACCCTCAGGCATGCAGTCCCTAAGGCCCTTGGGGCCTAGGCCTCGCCCTCTGGTAGCCTCCCCCCGCTCTGCACCGGCCCTCCACTACCTGCCTCGGGCTCGGGGCTCCTCCTCCGCCGGAGCTGCACGCACCGCCCAGCTCTGCTCGCGCCGCCGCTTTCTCGGCCTCTTCCCTTTGCCCCCGGCCCCTTATCTGACCACGTCACCCTCCTTCAGCCACCATGTCCGAACTTCCGGACCCCCCCGCCCCTCGGAACACAGCAGTCCAACACTCCGGAGGGGACTCGGGACCCGGGACCCGTCCGGGGGCCGGCTGGTTGGAACCCGCGTCCCCTCGCTGCGCTCCGGACGCTGCGCTCTATCCGGGCCTGGTAGCCCCGCGCTGCCAGCTCTCAATGAGCCGCTCGCCCGCTCTATTGTTGCTCCTCAGGGCTCCATTAGACAGAATTGGACAACAATGTGGCGCCTGCCATTGGCCAGGGGAGGCAGTCGGCGCTCTGATTGGCCGGGCCCGCGCCCGGGGAGCCCCTCAGTCTACAGTGTCCGAAAGATTCGAAACTCCGAACGCTCCGCTGAGTGCCTGCGGGAAGGGAGGGGGCGCCAGGGAAGGAGTGCGCGAGGAGGAGCGTTGCAAATGTCGTGACAAGAAGTTTCCGTGCGCCCGAGAGCGTGTGAATTGCTCCTAATTACCGTGTCCGGTGCGCCTCTCCGCCTAGACGTGTGTAACCCCTCTAGTTCTGGGGCGCCGGCTCCGCTGCGCCACTCTGCCTTGGCCGGGGGCGCTTGGCAAGGTCGAGCTTCCCAAGTGGCCCTGGAGGCCTGGGGCGGGACGGGGGCAGGTGACAATTCAATTACCGCTGTCGGAGTGGGAGTGGAACCCGGGTGCGGGGGTGGGGGAGGGAGGGCGTTCACCGCAGACTTGCCAAGACGGTTTTGCTGGCTTCCTTCTGACGGGGTCGGGTGTGCTCCCAAGTCCGACGTGCTCCGAGGTGGTTGAGAGCTGATTTGCTCCCCTCCCCCTCCCCTGCCACCTTTAATGCTTAGTTCCTTCGTTTTGCTAAGTCCTGACACCACGGGCAGCACGGAGGGTAAGTGTGATTTGTAGGAGTGGCGTTTTTTTTAAGCGAGGAACCCAGAGGAGGAACGAGGGTCCACGCGCCTCAGCCTCTCCTCTCCCCGCGTCCCAGCCCTGTGCCCTTGCCTTTCTTCGTTTCTCCGCATCTCGCTCCTCTTTTTGTGGTGGTGGTGGTGGGGGGGGGGGGATTCTTTTTGTCGATATTTGAAATGAACGAAGTTTACCTGTAAATTTTTGTAAACGAAAGTAAAAGGCAGCCTTTGCGCCTCCCCAGGTTCTCTCGGATGCAGGATGCACCGGCCAGTCGGTCGGGCGGCTAGACCACAAGGCTGCGCAGGGGGCGGGGGGCCTTGGACCAACTTTGACTTGGCCTTCTGCGACCCGTGCTGACGTCACGGCCCCAGGACCCGTTCGGTCAGCGGAGGAGGTAACGGGTTCGAATTTTGTATCCTTTCATAGTTACCCCCTTTCGGAACAGACGTCGAAGTCCTTGGGCGGGGTCGCCCTCGGATTCTCTAGTTCGGGCTCTCCTCCTGCCTTTGCCGCTAACATTCTGTTACTCTCTCTCTTTTTTTGTTGGTTTTTTGTTTGTTTGTTTGTTTGTTTTGTTTTGTTTTGTTTTTCTACTTTTCTCTCTTCTTCAAAGTAAAGAAAATTCGTTTAAAAGAAAGCGAGGGCATCTCCTCATTTCCTCTCCACCCCTTACCGTGCGTTTTCGCGTTGCTTTGTAGAAGCCCCTGGGTCTCGGGAGTCGGGTCTAGGCCGACGCGGACGCACACAACTGTTAGGCGCACCGAGCCTGCCTCGGTCCGCAGTCCCTCCCGCCAGGCGGACCCGCAGCTGGGGCAGGAGGAAAGCGAGATCAACAGGATCCCATTGCAGAACCACGCGCCTGCGAGGGTCGGGATGCGCCCTGTCCAAGAAGCCAACGGAGGACCCGGCCCGAGGAGACGTGACCGGGCGATGAACCTCAGAATCTGGCGGACAACTTCCAGAAAGTTTGCCAGGCCAGTCTGAAGGGAGCTGGGACCCGAAGAGTAGAGAATAGCAACCTGGTTGCGGGGCTACCGAGGAAGTTCCTTCTCTGCTGCCGGAGAAAAGATTTGGTAGGAAGTGAAGAGTCTGAAGATGCAGGTGGAGTTGGGGTGCGGTGAAGTCCTCCGCATTAGGCGCTCAGGACCCCCCCCCCCACACACACACACACACAATTCCCCAGGGTCAGATGGCAGAGTAACTCTACTTATGCTTGAGCGCTGGCCTGTTGGAGGGAGGGGCGGGAAGGCACCGTGCGCTGCCTGCCTGCTTTTGTTGTTTTTGGTTTTTTTTGGGGGGGGGGCAGTTTTGCAGACATTTTAAACCCCGAAACGAAGTAACCTACCACAGATCTGCTTAGTTTTCTGGGAAGCAGTGGCCTAATACCCTTTCTCGCGCTTGAGGCCAGAGTCCTGCACTTAGACGAACTCACGGGAGCCAATGGTTGCGGGAATCCAAGCTCTGGCGTGGACCTAGATCGAACCTTCTTTTCTTAAGAGCAGGTGGTATCGCACCCTGGAACCCAGCCCAGGCCAAACTACATGATCTCTCCCCCTTTTCTGGTGCTCTAAGTTGGTATCTCCACAGGTCTGAGACGCTTTCTTTCCACAAGCTGAGGTTGGTGGTGTTCGGGTAAAGAACGTTATGGACGGAAGCAGAAAAAAACCCGTTCTGGGCTGAGATAACCGTGCCCACCCCGTAGGACGCCTCTGCCCAGCTTCCCAGGCCACTCATGCTGTTAGCATCTGCTAATATGAGCAGCTGCCCAGAAGAGACTGGAAGTGAAGGCCCACTTGAGCCGCTAGCCTCAGGGAGAGCATGCCCAGGTTGAGGCAACAGTATGAGCCCCCCACCCAACACTACACACACACACACACACACACACACACACACCCTAACACAACTCACTGTAGGTTTGGACACACCTTCATGCACACATCTTGTACATATGAAGTGGACGCCCATGGGGGGCGCGCTCACCTCTGATGTGGCCCTCTCATCCAAGGGACCCTTTCAAAAAGTTTGGCCTCACAGTATGCTCTCATAAACACGTTGCCTGCAGGCACAACCACTTGGTGGTGAGTGATCTCAAACTCAGACGCCTGCAGAATCCCACGTCGTGAGCCTGCACCCTCAACATTGAGCATAACTATCTCAGCACGGAACCTTAGACCTCCTCCGTCTGCTGGGATAGAGACCTTCACTCCAAATGAAGTGGTTGACAGAGAGGGCCCAACTCACTTTCAGAAGTGTCCTCAGCTCAGAGTCATTTGCTGACGAGTCTGCCGGGCGGGTGGGGAGGGGGCGTGTGCACCCAGCCAAGAAATCCTTCACACCCTCATTCCAACCCCATCCATCACTCAGAGCCACTCCACAGCAGAGGCCCAGGGGGAAGGCCCAGGTGGGGACCTGGGGTGATGTGGGACTGGGCCCCGAGAATGGGGATTCTGTACCACTGACTAGGAGAAGGGCTAGGGGCATCAGTGGGGGACCTGGGAAGCGTTGACTTTTGCGCTGTTTGCCCGCGGCCTCGGAGCAAGCAGACGCCATCTGTTTGCCGGCTGCGACGCGCCCCGTTTAATTACCCTCCCGGCAGCCTAATAGAGATGATATTAAACTAAATCTTTCTGACATTAAAAGTAATTATCCCCAAACCGGTGGCTCTGGGACGGATTCGCCCCTCCCGCACAGACCCCTTTCCCACCGCTCTGGATTCCGTTAGTTTGGCTGAAATTCTTCACCTGGGAAGGGCTGGAGGAAGAAGGTGCCTTGGGAGACAGCATCTCCGAAGGCAGGCATGCCTGACGCGCGTTTTGTGCACTAGAGTGACTCCTGTTCCTGCGTGGACGCAGGCATGGACGCCAGCACAGGAGACGTTTTCCTCCAGTCTTGCTGATTAAGACGCTCTGTCGCGCGTGCCCAGCGTGAATCGGGAGGAAGGGAGCCTGGTTTGCTGGCTCCTTTGAAATGGCCCTTGATCTGGCCGAGGCTAGGGCCAAGGAAAAGACACAACTTTGGAAACAGAACAAAACAACAAACCACGCTGCCCACTGTGGCTCTGGGCTTTTGCGTGTTCTTCCAGCGCCTTGCACTTTCCCTGCAGTGACTTATGAAGACCTACCTTCCTCTACTGGGTCCCATTATCTCACTTGTCAGGTGAGAGACCGATTCCAAGCTGGAAGGCGACACAGAGGAGCGAAACTTTCAAGCTTGGAGTTGCCATCCCCGGCCTGTGGTCTGCAAAATTCTGGGTTCCACCTGGGGCTCTCTTCTGCACCTGGGGTCCAATTGCTGGTGCTTAGCTTCTTTAGGGAAAGGAGCACTGGGCGCCTTACTCAGGAGCAGGCGAAGGGCCAACTGAGGCGGAAGGAGGGAACGCACTGGTGCAGGAGGTGCCGACACCAAGTTCCAGCCATAGGTCCAGCCACAGCCACTGGCCTCCTTGGTCAAGCCCTGCAAGGGAGTAGGGTTGCACAAGGTTTCAAGGCTTTCTATTTTGAAGTGTCTCCTGTTTTCGCCTCTCTGCCAAACTGTAGCTGTGGCCTGCTTGCTTAGCACACAGTGCTAATGGGAAGTGCGACAGCCCACTGCAGACCTGAGTGGCTCACGAAATTTAGAGCGGTGTGGTAACTTACCAGATCCAATGTTCAGTCTTAGACCGTTGTCTCCTCACCTCAATTCTGAGCATAATGTGGGGCTTAGGTTTTTTGTTTGTTTGTTTTGGGTTTTTTGTTTGTTTTTGTTTTTCATTAAATTCGCCAGTTATCAAAGGAAAACCGAGAATCTGGCCACTCATGTTGAGTCCCTAGTATGTGCCAGGCTCTGAGGACCAGAGATTAGCTACTTGTAATATAATCTTACAGAGTTCACCGGTCAACTAAGCACAAGGTCACCCACTGTTGACCTCACAGTGAGAACAGTGGGCATGGAAGGGGCTTCCTGAAGGGACCCAAATGGAAGCTGCCAGGGCTTGTTCTTACAAACGTCTTAAACATTTTAGAAAATTTAGCAGCATATATTTGATACATATTTTTGTAAACTGTTTCTGTGTGTTCATTTACAAAACTGCATTTTGTTTACAAATATAAGCATTTTTCATGTTAATCAACACACAATCTTTAAAAGGATTTAAAAATATTCAGTTATATGGATGTACCTTATTTTGCCAACTCTTTTTTAATAGTCTCCAGTTTTTGCTCTGATAACATTGCTACCATGAGCAGCCTTTGTGAATGTGACCAATTATTTCCTTAGGAAAACTTACTAGAAATGCCCGAGAGTCATCAGAGGCTTTTTCCAGGGCATTTGATAGCTACCTGTCAAACAGCCCTCAGAAAAGGTTGTGACAGGCAAGGTGCTCAAGATGCATCTTGGGATCTTTTTAATCTTCGCTGATTCAAGCAAGAAAAGCAGCATCTCAGAGGCACTTCAATTTACATTTCCTTAGTTTTTTTCTTTATGTTATGGCCACTGCTGTCCGTTTTTTAAATAATATGCATACATCCTTTAAGAACTTAGAACCTCTCTGCTCTCCCTTAGGTCAGTACACACTCAAGGCAGCAGCACCCCCCTTTCTGTAAAACGGGCTACACGTCTCCCTTCTTTGGGTTACTGGTTTTGCTATTACTATCCTGGGGTTTTAAGCATTTTTTTTTTTTTTTTTGTAAAAGTAGCCATACTTGTTAATTTCCCCTATAAATGGTGTATATCTACAGTATCTTACTTAAGATTTTTCAGTTTTAAACTTCTAAAATCATTTACCTCTATTTTTATATTTACTTAGCTCTTTTAATTTTCTCTCTTTATATAGTTAGTTCAGTTGAAAATAATTTTCATGGAAGGTGTGAAGTTTGTAACTTAACTTTTCCCCAAATAATTAGCTGGTTATCAGAGGACTATCGAATGACCTGCCCATCCCTCCACTGACCACACACTGAAATCTCAGATGACCTCTGTTGACTTCAGCCTGTTTCCCAGCCTCAGTGTCCTAACTCCTGTACTAGTGTGATATTCGGGAGGGCGGGTCATTCTACTGATTCCCAATTCTTCTTTTTCAAACATCTCAATTTTTTCCCTAAAACATAGTGATCTGAATCAACATTTCATCAATTTCAAATCTTGTTAAAAATAATAATTGAATCTCCCCCACGCCTTTCTTCTAAGACAGGATTTTCTGTGTAGCCCTGGCTCTCCTGGAACTCTGTAGACTCAGAGATCTGCCTTTTTCTGCTTCCCAAATGCTGGGATTAAAGGTGTGCATCACCAGGGCCAGGCAGAGCCTGTCTTTATAAATTACTTTGAGAGAGACTGTGCATCTTTACAATGTGGGATGTTTTCACCCAGAACACAGTGTGACCTTATATCTAAGGGAGATATTTTTGGTAAACCTCACCCTTTCCCTCCATACTGTTTCCTAAACACATATCCTTGGTATAGTGTATAGCTATTTTGGACAGAATCTTTTCACCCATTATAACTAACTGCTAATGACATGAGCTTAAGAAAGCTACTTAGACTATCTCTATCTTCATCTTGAGATCAGCCTCACTCCTGAACCCTTTTCCATGTCAAGTTTTCAAATAGTGCTCAGAGGTTTTTTTTTTTTGAGGCCCTTAACTAACCAGCTGAAGGGAAATGGTCAGAGGTAGAAAGGTCCAGGTGATTTGCAGGTCCTCCTGGACTTTGGGAACCAATCCTCAGATTGGTGACTTCAGGAATTAGCTTCCAGGGTAATGTTCCAAGAGCCCTGGCTGTGATATTGAGGCAGGGCAGGAGGGAATTTCAAGAGGCATAAGCAAGAAGAGGAGCCTCTGGACCTAGAGTGCAGTCCAAGTCTCTCTGGTTTCATCAAGAAGTCTGGGTGTAAAGGTTGCTACCCTTCACTGACAACACCTGAACGCCTGACCCTGGGGGAGTCATCAGCTATCTCTGCACTTGCCTCTCATCTGCCATGTTAGACTGTCTGGAGGTCAGGAGCAGCCAGGCTCACCACAAGTGGAGGGCAGGGGATAGGGCTGGATCCTAGGTCAGATCTTCAACAGGACCTTCTCTCGAGTGCAGCAAGGAATTGCTGGTTGCTATGAACTCCCAGCCTGTAGCATACAGCACACAGGAAACGGAAGAGGGAAGGATGGATGTGGAGAGGAGAAGCTGAATGCATCCCCACAGTTCACCTCTCTGTCAGTTTTCAACCCTTTCTGTTTTGTTTTAACTCTGACCCTCACCACCATTTCCTGCTTTGTCACACAGAAAGTTCCTACTTGGACTAGGCAGGTTCTAATTTCCAACTTTCTCAGGATCTGCCAGGCCCAGCCATCTCCAATTTGGAGCCCCATGTCCTTCCTGAATTAGTTGGTACAGATTCCAACATGTTTCCAGATGCCTCAACTGTCTTTTGTCAGGGACAAAAGTGACACATGCTGATTCAGGGTGGGGTGCAGGTGGGGGTTGTTCCCAAATGCCTCTGTGCTGCCCTCTCTGAAACCACACAATTGCCCCTTGTCATCTCCAATTTCTAGCAGAGGAAACTGAGAAGTAACTATCAGAAGGAAATAGAGAAATATCCTCCCAGTGACATAGACTGGTGTGGTGAGGGTTGAGAGTTGTTTACAATTAGAGGCTGGTTCTTCACTACCGGTTCCCTGAGCAAGCCTGCTGGGTGTGGGGGAAGAGACACTTCCTTCAATGTTTGGAACCCCTTTCTTTGGAGGACTCTTCATTCCTGTGGTACTTAGCATGAAAATGGCCCCACAGGCCCATAGGGAGTAGCACTATTAGGAGGTGTGGCCTTGTTAGAGGAAGTGTGCCACTGTGGGAGGGCTTTGAGGTCTCAGATGCTTGAGCCTGGCCAGTGGCTCACTCTCTCTTCCTGCTGCCTGCTGATCCAGATGTAGAACTCTCAGCTACCTCTCCAGCACCATGTCTGCCTGTGTATTGCCATGCTTTCCACCATGGCGATAATGGACTAAATCTTTGAACTGTAAACCAGCCCCAATTAAATGCTGTCCTTTATAAGAGTTGCCATGGTCACGGTGTCTTGTTACAGCAATAGAAACCCAAACTAACACTCCTTCTCAGCATCCTGTTTATCTCCATGAAAAGGAAGACCGGGTATCTGGGAGCTGGAGATATAAAGAA
Source organism: Onychomys torridus (assembly GCF_903995425.1). Lineage (NCBI taxonomy): Eukaryota > Metazoa > Chordata > Mammalia > Rodentia > Cricetidae > Onychomys > Onychomys torridus. The sequence goes on along the minus strand of NC_050444.1, from coordinate 126,683,386 downwards.
CTTGGTCTCAGGTGCCTTTGATTTTTGAGCCCTAATCTGAAAATCCCCCTGCCTCCAGAACCCAAATTCAGATGGATTGGCATGGCTGAATGACCTCCCAGCATACTCCGGCTGTTCAAGATCCAAGGTGGGATCAGGACTATCTTTCTCTGTGCCCATGCTTCACATCCCATGTTCTGGAGGTTACATTAACTGGAATATGAAACACAAAGCACCCTCCCACATAAGCAGAGCAGAATAGCCCAGGGCCACTCTAAGCCCTCTGGGAAACATACTCTCTCTCACCCCTATATACTCCCAGGGATTCTATTTGGGGGCTCACACAGCAGTTTATTCTTTAAAAGACTCCTCCATAGTACAATACCACTTTTGTTCAAGAAAGCATATTATTCATTCTGCCTATCACTTCCCACAGCATGGAAGAAACTCATGAAGAAATTGAAGTATGGAAGTGATAGCTACACAAGCCAGTTCCTTATGACATTTACTATGGGTAAAGGCATGTCATAACAGAGACCTTGTACTAGCCAGTTCATTGCTCTGGCCCTCAGTTTCTTTATCTATAGTATAATGTTCTGAGATAAGGACAAAGGCTAGGAAGACCATGGCTTCTACATGGATGTTCAACAGAGTCCTTGGTATTCACCTCTGGAAATAAAGCAAGTTTCTGGCCGCTTCTTTTGACTCTCAAAACATAGAAAAGTTTCAGTAAGGCTTGCTGTTGCCAACTTCTCAGAAAAGCCTTATGCAAATGTTACTAGTGTGTACCCATGGGAGGCAGGTAACATTTGCAGGCCCTGGACACCTGTATCCAGAAGGCAGGCTCCATCCTGATGCTGTGGATACCTCCCTTGGCTAATTCTCGGATTTTAGACTTCCAGGTTCACCATATTCCCTGATGAAACTTACTTGAGAAGCAGTTTTTGACTCTCCATCATGGGGGAGAGGAGACTTTGGGTTTCCATTGTTCTGAGATTAAAATCTCTAGCATTAAAATTGGTGGTCACGGCATTCTAGGTTAAGGGTGGAGGCTGAGGATCAAGTGTGCAAGAAGGCTTCAATGAGTGGGCGAGCCATAGGACAAATGCTGATACGGTGAAACATTGGGGAACACATTTGTTGTGGAGGCAGGCCTAAGCACAGGCCAGTGGTATACAGCACAGAGGCTCAGACTTCTGTTGCTTGGTCCTCAGTTTACCAGTGCATGGAATAGGGGCTGTGTGTTACTCCTCACAGGATAGTTTGTGGTTCATTCGTAACATCTACTATCAGTACTCTCTGCCAGATGCCACAGGTGTGGACCTGTTACAGTCCAGTGGAAACGACTTCTGTGCAAATAACCGTAATAATGTGATCCCTGCTCTGCCAGGGAAACACAGGGATTAGAAGAGGCCCCTGCCTTGTGCTGTGGGTTCCAGGAACTTACCGGAGAAGCAGTGCAATACTGGCCTGAGCTCTGAAGCCAAATGGACTGTGTTTGACCTGGCTCCTTGGTTTACTGGTTGTGTGTGACCTTGAACAAATGACCTAACCTCCCAGGCCTTAGTTTGAGCACCAGTAAAGACAACCATACAAAGAACAAATGAGTTAATATTATTAACTATCACAATGTCTGGCAGGTACTAGACAATGTTTAAGTGGTCCTTTCACGACCAACAGTTGTCTTTGAAGCACCTACATAGGAGCAGGCCTGTGCTGAGCAATCAAACAAATCACCGATCCCACTGTCAGCAAGTTTATTTCTTAAACAAAACTAGGGCACTCTCTTATCCAGGAAGAGTTTGAAAGGAGTGTGGGGTGAGGAAGGAAATTCTAACACCGAGGGTGTGCAGGACAGATAAGCCCTGCTTGAGAGCCAGACACCAGTCTTCATAGATGGAAGGCAAACCAAGGGGACTGTGTGGCATTGTTAACTAATATTAACCTACCTTTGGGTCTGAAGTTCTGCATGCCAAGGCAGCTAGGGCAGGGCTCACCAATGATTGAAAGCACAGGAGTGTGCTCAGGGCACATATGGCTCCATGGCTCCACCAAAGGCCATTCCTCTCCCTGTTAGTCATGTGTCTCTGGATGGTGACTCAGCTCTCCAAATCTCTGTTTTTTCTAACTATTCACGGGGCGAGTCTGAGGATGATGTGGAAGAATAGAGGGCAGCATCATGTTGGGCTGACCTAAGAACTCAACACCAATTCCTTTACCTTTTTTTCTTTCATTAATAAACAAGTTGGCTTTGCTTCAGTAGCCATTGGGTACACACCTGCTATGTGCTAGACCCTGGTCTGGTTCTGGGAATAAATAATCAAGATATAATTTCTTGGCCTTTCAGTGTTACTAGATGAGTTGGAGGTCAGGGATGGAAGTGCCTATCTTTTGGTACTTTTATGTCAGTATCTCTGTTCAAATTCAGTCAGTATTTGTTAAAATGTGCTTGTTGTATGTCGGATTTTGCTAGGTCTTGAGGATATGAAGTGATTCTGATCTTTTCAGGGCTCATGACCAGGGTGAGGAAGGTCACAAACTGAATTACAGTTTGGAAAGACCCAGCACAATGAAAAGGACAGCCTCGGGCTGAAGTTTCCCAGCATAGGCATCTGACCTGTGGTGTGAGGGGCAAGGCAATGGTCAGGAATGTATGTGAGAGGAAGCAAAGTCTATCCAGAAGTGGAGGATTGGAGGCTGGTACCAGTCAAAGAAGGCAATACTGTGTGAGGCCAAAGACGACAGAAAGCTGGCACATTCAGGAAAATTCTTAGGTCAGTATGTGTTGAGAGAATGAAGGAGGGGAAGGAAGTAGGGTAGGTGACAGGGGCTTAAATCCAAACCAAAAATTAGGGTTTTACTTGGAAGGCATAGGTTTTACTTGGAAGGCATAGGGAAGCTTTGGAGAGGATTGAGGCAAGGTAGATGGCACAGTGAGGCAAGTGAGAGGATTTGCTGCCAGTGACGTGGAGACTGGACCGGAGAAACGGAGACCAGTTAGGATATAACTATAACCTTAATGAGATGATGAAACTCTGAAGGGAAGATAGTGTGGTAGGATAAAGGATTAGTGAATGACTTGGGAGACCCCTATGCTTTAAATATTGTGTAAGTCCTGGCTTCTGACACATTTCCATGTAATGGTAGCACTAGGGACTTCAGGAATGCGTCATATGTCCATGAAAAATGTGACGTTCCTCTTTCTAGCACCCAACACTTTATTATCAGAGTCTTGGTCATGTGGGTGTTTCCCTCGAGGGCAGCACTGCACTGTTGCAGACATGCAGGAGTTCAGAGTCAAGGGATAGATGCAGAACTCTGCCCTGCTCCTTAATGTGTGCAGGGCTTGAGACAATTGCTTGGATCTTGTTTCCTGTATGAAGGAGGTTTAGAACTTCTACCCACAGGGTTATTGTGAGGCTAGAAGAAAGGTTTGTAGTGCACTGAGTATCTGACTCATCCTAATGCCAACCTTTCCTAGGGCTCTGGAATACAGGAGCTCCTGGACTACCTTTTAGTCTGTCTGGTGTGCCGTTCCCCCAGAAACTGCCACTTCTCACGACCACCACACACTATTACAATCCTCTGGGTCTACAGGGCAGGCAATAGCTGTTCCAACTGCTTTACTGAAATTTTCTAAGCTTTGATCAACACGTTACTGTTAGTAATTCCTTTTATAGCTGAAAAGCTGTGGTGCAGGAAGGTGAGGTGACTTCCCTAAGGCATAGTGCTAGTTAGTGAATGGAGCTGGTGCCTGCACCCAGGCAATGGCTTTAGAAGATGGGCTCTTAAGCACATAATACTACTTGGCAAAACCAAGAACAACTAACAAATTGTGAAAAAGAGTTAAGAGAGTGAAAAAAAGATCAGGTTTCTCTTAATTGTAATTCCTGTCAGATAAACTTTCAAAATGTACTGGAAGCCGAGTGCACACCTTTATCTTAGCACAGAGGAAGAGGCAGGCACATCTCTCCGACTTCCAGGCCAGTCAGGGTTAAACAATGAAACCCTGTCTCAAAATTTTCAGTGGAGGGGAACAGAGTGAGTGGTAAGGACTCTTATTGTTTTCCAAAGCTGATTTTTTTTAAAGAAAAGCTAGAGATACTCAATGCAGAGGGAAGTTCAAGGCAAGAGAACTGACTGGTTACATTTAACCATCTTTGGGAGCTTCTTTTGGATATGAAATAGAAAACCACACAGCTTCAACATCGCAATTAGTCTGATATTATTTGCTTGATGCAAATAGTGGCTCTTCAATTTTTTTTTTTTTTCTGGTTAACAGATCTCATTAAGAATCTGATGAATACAGATTCCCTTTCCAGAAGAATACACACTTAACTTTTGCATATAAAAGAGGATTTCAAGAGCTACTCCTGGGGAGAATGTAGACAATGTATAGGACAATGAAAACAGGAGGCCAGGTCCTGAGCCTTGATACTTTTGCTAAGATGATGGGGACATAAGGCAGGTACAACCTTTTGAGTACTGTAGAACTGGAGTGAGCGTCTCTGGCTCACTCACAGCAGTGGGCTGATGACAACCATGGAAAGTGAGGTGAACTGTGAAACGTTCAGAGAACTTCCTCCCCCTCTGGTTGACTACACAACAGTTAGGGCTAAAATGGGAAGAAGCCTCTAAAGTATACAACAGAATGTTAAGATGATCAAGTAAGAAATGAGTGTGATGTGTCACACAGATGCAAATGCAATGCCCAAGGTAGTTATTTTTGAACTGAATTTAGGACTGTGTCCTACCCACTTGTGGGATCTAGAATTGGGTAGATGAATGGGATAGGCAGAAGTGTCTCAGTCAGTGATGCTGAAATTGAAACAGAGAAGAAAGACTCTCTCCCATAACCTATGAGGAAGTGTGTCAGAACTCTGCAGTCTCTGAAATCTAGCCTGCTGTCAGGCATGCCCAGGTCAGCACATCTAGCTTTAATGCAACTACAGAGGTAATGTTTTTTAATTCCATTGGCTGAACCAAACCTATAAAACCTTAACTCTTAACCCCTTGCAGTAGAAAGACTCCACAAGAATGTCCCCATCCATCCCAGGCTATGAATGCTTTTGATTCAGATGAACACCTACCTGGATGGCTCATAAAACTCACAGGGTCAGATCATGGTAGCCTTCTAAACCAGAAGCCTTCCAAAAAACCCAAGACTATTAAAAGGCAATAGGAAACTGACATTGCTTCCTCAACCCTTTAAATAAATTCTTCAAAGACACAAATGATAATCCAAGAACACAGGGCAGTGACCTAGAATGGGGATAACAAGGAGTCCTGGAGTCACTGTAAGCAGTAGGCAAAGAATGTGGAGGGGACACACTGATGGGCTCACTCAGTTTCTGGAGGCTGGGATGTACAGCTGACTGAAGTCTAAGGTTAAGAAGACCATAAAAGATACTGCTGATTTTGCTGTGGTAGCAAGTCACTTTAGTACTGTGCTTATATGAGAGGGTATCAAATGTTCTCCCTCCTTTTCTGGAGCTCAATTGACCAGACTCCCAGGAGTGAACAGTAACAGGGCCTATAGGATAGCAATTCAGGAGGCTGAGCCAGTTAGAGAACTTTCCAAGGCAGGATTGAAAAAGGCGTTGTCAATTTCACACACATTCAAGTAACATTTAATAACGTTTATGAAACGGTTTCAGGGTAAAGTCTCTATGTTGGTATACAGAAGTAAACAGGAATGGTAGGTAGGGAACCATATAATGAAGTCAAATCCAGATCAGATGGAACAGGTTAAACACAAGAGTGAGTTCAGAGACCTCTCTCAAACTCCTGCCCACACCCTGGCTGCTGGTTCTGAGTATGGCTTGAGTTCAGGGCTGTGGCTTCTCACAGCAGCTACAGATCAAAGTCTGGAAAAAGAGCTGGTACCCTAGGACAGCTGCAGCTTCGGAAATGACATCTTGTGGTACCACTTGATTAGGAAGGAAGGAGCAGAGCTGGAGAGGAAGTGCTTAGGTGGAACTCCTCTCACAGTGAGCTCCCTTCTTTTCAGTCAGTTGGCAGATGAAGCATAGTGGTATTAGCAACAATCCCTTGGAAGAATTTTCAGGGGACGTTCTTGGCTGAGCATCAGAGGAAAACAGGTGATTTTTCCTGGCCAATACTTTTTGAGTAGAGGGAAAAGTGACCAGACATATCTTCAGCTTTGGTTAAGTCTTCTCAGAACCCCTAACACACTTACAAAGTAACCAGACTGGGAGGCCAACTCTAGAGATAAAGACCAGAGACGACACAAAAACTGCCATAGAGAACATTCCAAGACTAAAAGGAAATTAATTGGCTGTGAAAGTATAAATATTCTTATGAACTACCCCAAACCCTAAATCCACAGATTAACAAAGTCCACATCTACAAATCAAACCCCAGATTACCACATATCAATTCAGGCAACACATGAATTCTAGGCTAAGCCCCCAAATTTGCTCTCTTAAAATATATGAAGTCTGAGTTTATAGCCAAAGAATGAGATCTCTTTTATTTGGGGTATAAATCCAATATCTAATATTAAAACATTCAGAAACAAAACTTATAGAGCAAGTCCCTTACTACAGGAGAGCCTACAGGGTAACTGATTAGATTTTGGCAATAAAGAAGGTGTTTAAAACACCAAGTGATGGCCAGGTATTGTGGGGCATGCCTGTAATCTCAGCACTTGGGAGGCGAAAGCAGATGACTGCAAGTTTGAGGCCTACGCTACATGGTGAGATCTGGTCTCCAAAAGCCTAAAAAAGGAAACACCCCACCAAGTGAGAAGGTCCCAGATGTATGAAGTAGCAGGGGTAGGAAAAGCAGGAGAATTGTGTGCTGTGTACTCTGATGTGCCAGCAACGTGGTAACGGGTATCTGGGAAGTTCTAAATGTCTCAATGCAAGCTGAGTAACAGCTTCCCATAGCTGGCCAATAGCAAGTCTTAGTACTGGCACTCTCTGCATGCTACCTCAACACACTGTGTACTCATTAGTTCCCCAAGCTGCAATGAAACAAAAAAACTCTTCCAAGATGGAATATGGAGGCCATGATAGCAGTATATAAATACCTTGCCTATATGTCAAATCAGTCCTCCAGCAAAATCTCACATCTTATTAAAGGAGTTGGACATATGATATACTTCTCTACCCCCAAAATGTCTAACCTCCAGGCCAAGAATGTCCAATTTGACTTTCTTCTCTCCGCCTTTTAAAATTAGGTGATTATAAACTTGAAATCCAGTTATAGACATAAAAAAGCAGAGGTATGAGCCCTGGCTCAATGACACATATCAAATACACAGCATCCTGATGTCAAGGACAAAAAGAACTGTCCTGGACACTGAAAGGGAAAGAAGAACTGGAGAGGTGTAAGTTCTACTGGGGGCCACTGGCACGCAACAGTACATTATTAAACAAGGGTGAGACGCAGGTGTCAGGAGGGCAGTGGAGGGAGCAGTCCTCCATCATGAGGTGTGGGAACATATACTCATGGATGGGAATTTTAAGTAGCTATGTTTATTACTTTTTTCCAGCAATCTTGCAAGAGGCAGAAGTGTGACATGGAATTGAGTGAGACGAGCGTGTGGGCGGGTTGGCGAGGAGCCCATCTCTTGACATGTGCCACTGGCTTGTCAGGAGTGGCTGGTTCCACCGCTGAGTCAGGTTTACTCTTTTGCTTCAAGGAAAAGGGTTTCTTGAGGGAACAACTTTACCTCCAATAAAGACTTATTGGGGTCTAGCTGAGTTATCTGAAAAAAAAAAAAAAGAAAATACACATTCAGAAATCTTTAACAAGCACATTGTTTTTCAGCCTTCTACACACTGGCATGAGCATGTGTACAGTTATCTTACTGGATTAAAACAATTCTATGTGGTGATGGTGGTGTTCTTAATCTTCTCTGAGGAAGCCAAGGCTCTCAGGAAAGTCATATTTTACAGTTCCATCTAGTTGGAGGACTTAGTACTGACCTCAGGCTATTAGCTAGGTCCCTTGCCTCCTGTGCCCTTGGGAAAGACAGAGAGAGATATATTCCGCTGGTTAAACAGAGGAACGGCATGCCTGAGACCTTGACGTGCTTAACTGCTGGTAGCATGGAGGCTGCTCTGCTGGCTGGGACAACAACTAAACCTTTGGAGGGACAAGGTCTAGGCGCTTCATTACAATTCTATGGAGCAACTACAGAATGGTTACTCCGCTGTATCCAGAGATGACGCTATCTCAGGGAGTTCCCTAGGAGGACAGCACAATCTCCTCATTGAGGATATATTTAGCCTGGAAAAATGAGGCAACCAAATAATATAACTATGTTTTAGAAATTTATAAAAATGCAGGGTGGTGGTGGAGCACACCTTTAATCCCAGCACTCTGGAGGCAGAGGCAGGCGGATCTCTATGTTTGAGACCAGCCTGGTCTACAGAGCAAGTTCCAGGACAGCCTGGGCTACACAGAGAAACCCTGTTTCAAAAAACCAAAACCAAAAAATCAACTACTAAATGTAAAGCTAAATCTTTATTAGATAGATCTCTGCCCTTAAGTCAGGACAGAAATGGCAGGTGAAGGTTTTAAAAACCCAAGAGAAAGAAACACATTTATCAAAAGGGATCATGAGTTCTGCAAGGCTGAAGAGTATTAGGTTAGTGGAAAGCGTATAGCCTTTGAAAATAGGAAGACTCTAGTTTAAGTCACAGCGGTGTTGGCTATCAGCTTTGTGGCTCTTGTCTTGTAGGATTGATCAAAATTAAATGGGAAAAACATAATTAGCACAGTGTCTGGCATAGAGCAGATCAACAAAATTCGCTATGTATGAGAGCAACTATAAAGGGAGATGGATATGTAGACAATGGGCTGCTCTGAGTATGTCATGGATGGTTAGGTACTCTATAGCTATACCTGAAGCTGCATGAGCTTTGGGGCCTTGGGCAAACACTACAAGGTAGGCAATTTGTCTGCTCAACTCAGGCCATTCATAATGAGATGACTCTGCTTTCTTCTTCCAGCTAGAGAAGGGGAACCCCTGCGTGTCAAAGACTGGTAAGCTAATGTGGGAAACACTGATCTGAGCATATCCAGGTGGAGACTAGGTATGCTCAGGAGGGTCATTAAGGAGATACATCTACTCCTGGAATCCTTTCTGCTTATAAGGAACCCAGCACATATCTTGATCTACTGGTATCCCTTGGGTCCTGGGGAGATGGTAGGCAAGGTGGAAGGGAGGACCTAGCTTGCTGTCTGTCTTCCAATGCAGTAGGAGGGCAAGCTGCTGGCAAATGTTTACCTACTTCCCCAATTAACGTACAATACTGCACTGGCGTCTGTCAATAAACAGAGCTATGTTGCCTCTGCTTTGGCATTTTCTGCCCAGCTGCTTCTGCTATTGTTCTTAATTAACATGCCAGAGCTCTTCCAGCATCGTCTACTTTGTTATTTGTGGTTTGTAAATATGACGCTTATTGTGAGAAACCAAAACCATACTAGTGCCAGAGTTGTGAGAACAGGCTGGAAGATGTATTAGGAAGCAAAACAGGCTGGAAGCCTGGAGCATCAGGCCTATGTGGCACCCTACTGGGGTGGTAGACATGCAAGGTAAGAGATTCATAAACTCCTAGTTAAAATTATAGTTGTCATTGATAAAACAGTATCCAAGAAATATTAAATGATTTTCTCTAGTTACTTTATGTGGGGGAATTGGGATCTGAGGAAGGCAGAAACAAAAATTTCTTGGACATCTATTACAAGCCAAGCACTTCAAATCTATTTCTCAATTAGTCTATGACCACCACCATGCAAGGCTGAAGAGGTGAGACAACCGAGTTTCAATGTAGTTACCACTTGTATACAGCTTTATAGTTAGATGGAATCTGTCCACAGTTTTGTGATTAAAAAGACTGAAGCAAACCTACATTCTAACTATATGACCTTGAAGGAGTTAAAAACTAGAGAGTCCATTTTCCTATCTGTAATAGGGGAATTAGTTTTTCCTTTGTAGTTAGTCGGTGTGATAGCTAGGTGAATAACGTTAGGGGAGCCTCTGGTGGCCCATCCCAAGTCAGTAAGTGCTCAGCAGATGAACAACCACTATTGGCTGCAGTATTTCTTGGGTAGCAGCCCTATACCCTCTCTAGGTTGTCCTGGTTGTATTTGTTTCTATCACATTGCCCAGCAGGCATGCTACCCTTATGTTATGCCTTCAATTATGGAGATCTCATTCTCTAACTTCAGTCAGGTCCTCCAGCCAGTGGACTGCTTTGAAGTAAACACAGCTCTGTTGAGGCGTACCCTCTCAGAATGGCCATATGAGACCTCCACAACCACCCCATTCTGAAGTTCATTTCATTTATTTATGCTTAATGGTTTTTTTTTTTTTTACTATCTAGTCCTTTTAGTTTTCCTTCTTTTTTATCCATTTGCTTTGTAATACAAATTATTACAACAGTATTATAACTGTTGACAACAATGATAGCCAACAGCTTATAATCTTTCATTACACATAGAATGTATTAACTTATTTAATCCTTACAATGGCTCTTGAGCTAGATATTGTTATTTTCATTTGACAGGCCAGGAAACAGGCTTAGAAAGGCTGAGAATTTGCTCAAGGCCACACAGCTAGTAAGCCAGGAATTACATTTGTATTCAGAGCCATAACACCCCCCACCCCCCGAGGGGTGGTGGTGGTGCTGTTATCTCTGGCTGTCCTGGGAACTTGTTATGTAGACCAGGCTGGCCTTTAACTCCCAGTGATCTGCCTGCCTCTGCTTCCCGAGTGAGTGTGCTGAGATTATTTCTGTCTGTCTGTCTGTCTACCTACCTATTTATTGTTTTATGTAGATGGGTGTTTTGTCTGCATGTATGTCTGTGTAGCATGTACATGCAGTCCTTACAGAGTCCAGGTCCCCTAGAAATGGAGTTACAGACAGTTGTGAGCTGCCATGTGGGTGCTGGGAATTGAACCCAGGTCCTCTGGAAGAACAGCCAGTGCTCTTGACTGCTGAGCCATCTCTCCAGCCCCCAAGTGCTAAGATTAGATCAAGTCACCACATCTGGCACCATATTTTACTATTGTAGTTGCCACCAGCCTACCCTGTATAAGAGAACCTGAACTCAGCAGTAGTTTTGGGCTGGTGTTATTGAGTATATAGATAACATGATAACACATTGTAAAACATACAAAGTTTTTTTTTTTTTTTTTAATATTGTTGGATCTAAATGCTAGTCTTGTAACCAGTGTTATTCCTATTTTACAGATGGAAACATATGACTAAGAGATTAAATTAAACCCCACTGTTACTGAATTAAATTTTTAAAAATAAAAATAGCCTTTGGTGCTCTATTGCCCAGTAGTATGACTATAGTTAACAATAATGTATTTCTCACATTTGGCTTTTTTTTTTTTTGGCTGTTTGAGACAAGGTTTCTCTGTGTAGCTTTGTGCCTTTCCTGGAACTCACTCTGTAGACCAGGCTGGCCTCGAACTCAGAGATCCGCCTGCCTCTGCCTCTGACTGCTGGGATTAAAGGTGTGTGCCACCACTGCCCGGCTGAGAGATTTTTTTTAAAAAATATATCTTTACAAGGAAATATTAACGGGGTTATGGGTATACTAAGAATTCTATTTTGTTTATTATATGATGTATGCATGTGTCAAAAATCACACTGGAGTCTATAAAAATAATCCTACAATCCTACTGTTAAGGGGTATCTACTCCTAAGTCATAGAGGCATATTTTCCATAGATATGTGTAAACCTGTATTTTTTTGAGAATTTCATACACAAACACTGTATTTACATTATTTCTACCCCTTTCCACTCCTCCATGTCTCCCACTCTCTCCAATTCATGACTTTCACTTTCTCTCTCTTTCTCTCTCTCTCTCTCTCTCTCTCTCTCTCTCTCTCTCTCTCTCTCTGTTTTTCAAGACAGGGTTTCTCTGTGTAACTTTGCGCCTTTCCTAGAACTCACTTTGTAGCCCAGGCTGGCCTTGAACTCACAGAGATCTGCCTGGCTCTGCCTCCCGAGTGCTGGGATTAAAGATGTGCACCACCACCGCCCGGCTGACTTTTTCTTTAATTGTAGACAATAATTGAAAACTTTTCTTCTAGTGTAATTTATAAGTGAGAGAGAATTGAGGGGGAGCAGGGTACCAAGCTCCTTCTCAGTAGCTAGTGGCCACATTGTGAAGACACTGCAGTGCTCTGGGCTCATTCTAGAAGGGCATGGAGCATGTCAGAGGGGTTTCCTGAGCCTGGTGGTGGTGGTACACACCTTTAATCCCAGCACTTGGGAGGCAGAGCCAGGTGAATCTTTGTGAGTTCTAGTCCAGTCCAGCGTGGTCTACAAAGTGAGATCCAGGACAGGCTCCAAAGCTACACAGAGAAACCCTGTCTTGAAGAAACAAATAAGAAGGGGTCTCCTGAGAAACAGCAGAGGACAAGAAGAACTGTGTGTGGACAGAGGGGACAAGGAAGTGGTGGGGCTGTTGCTGGAGGGACAGAGATGTGCTATTGTGGCTTGAGTTTCTGAAGGCTGACAAGTAGAAGAGAGCCAAGATGGTGATGTAAAAATCATGGGAAGTAGAACTCTTCAGAGAAGCAGCAGGATTAATGTGGCTAGCAATGGTTCTTTCTGTTAATTTCGTTGCTTTTCTTCTTTTGCCTTCTGATATTTACCTTCTTCTTGTCCTCAAGTCATCATCATAGTAGCTTTGTGAACCTCTCCCATGAGTTGGGTCCATGCAGCCTGCATTCTAGATTTATATGTAGTCTCTTAACTAGTCCTCAAGATGGCCTAGTGAAATCAGTACTAGTGCCATCTTATAGATATGGACACTAAGGCTACCTTGCCCATTGTAGGGACTAAGGTTTCAGAGTCAGGTCTATCCAGTTCCAAAACTCATTATGATCAGAATGGTCTGGCAAACCAACTTATGAACAGGCTGACTTGGGGAGGGGAGAAGGAAGTCTGCTGCACTCAGAGGCATCAAATACAAGCATATTTGCTGGCAATGGTACCAGCCAACATTTTCTAAACATTTTATTTCAAACCAGGCAATCTTTGACATACTTTAATTTTATAAAAATATTTTTATAATAGTCTACCAATGTGGGCAAAATGATCATTCCTATTTTATGAGGAAACTGAGTCACGGGACAGATTAAGTTGTTTGTCTAAAGTATTAAAGCTATTAAGGGCAGAGCCAGATTGTGAATCAAGGCAATCTAGCTTTGGAATCTACCTAGATTACATGGCTAGAGATGTTGCTGAGAGTAGTATCCATATGGAGAAAGAAATCGGAAGAGATGACTCAGAGTTTCTTTTGAATCAAGCTTCCAGGATACAAGACCTTCACTTTAAGAATGGCAGAAGGTCAGGGGTCATTAAAAAAATCCTGAAATGTTTATAAAATACGAATACAAAAACCCAATCTAGGTCTGTCTTTTGCCATTTACCTGGGACTTTACTGAATTATTGACTCTTTAAATCAACAGAGAAGGAACACTTTGGGATTCCTTGGGGGAGAGGGGTGTTCTCAGAGAAGAGGTAGAGTCTGTCTTTATAGTTAGAAGAGGGAGTCAACCGCCCTGACACCTCCTTTACTGTATTTGAGAAACCTGAATGGGCATATTTTCTCATTAAAACAACAGTTTAGCAAACTGGCTTTGTAAAACGTGTATGTTAGCACAGATGGGACATGTTCCCTGCCAAACAGGGCTTTTCTTTGTTATATCAATTTTCTCAGCAATTTGAAATATTATATGCATTTTTTTCCCTATGACCTCCCTGGGCTTCATTCAGTTCCTGTTCTAAAATCAATACTCTGTTATAAAAAATGTAAACTAATGTGACAGAGTCTCATCTTGGCCAATGTGGAAATTTCAGAGTGTTATGATGAGAAAATGCCCTACCTATCCAACAGTCCAGGCCTTCATTTCACAAGTGGGCAACCTGAGACTCAGAAAGCAAGTGACTCAGCCCAGGTGAGATGGATGCTTACAAGGAGACACGTATGTTATTTCTGGGTATAGAGGAAGTTTCTCCAGTCCTGCTGGCCCTGTAGTCGGGATAAATCTCTCCTGCCTGCAGTCCCAGAGCCACTTCTAAAACAGTCACTCAGAGGCTTACATTAATTATAAACTATATGGCCTGTGGCTTTGGTTTCTGGCTAGCCAGCTCTTTCATCTCAAATTAACCCATTTCTATAAATTTATATGTTGCCACGTGGCTGTGGGTTACTGGTCTGCTGGTATCTTGTTGCTCTTTCAGTGGCAGGCAGGTGGGCTGGCATCTCTGACTCTGTCCTCTCTGTATCTTGGATTTCCTGCCTGGCTGTAAGCTTTCTTGCCATAGGCCAAAACAGCTTTATTTATTATCCAATGGGAGCCACACATATTCACAGTACACAGAAAGACATCCCATAGCATCAGGGTTTCTGATATCTGTTTGGAAATCCTTTTTCTTTTCTTTTTTTGAGATAGGGTCTCACTATGTTGTGCTGGTTGGCCTGGAACTTACTATATAGAACAGGTTAGCCTCAAATTCATCTAGATCTGCTTGCTTCTGCCTTCTGCAAGCTTGGATTAAAGATGTGTGCCATCATGCCTGGCATGTTACAAAATTCCTCATAGCAGCACTACCCTGCCTCTCAACTGCAGTAAAGATATGACACCATAAACATAATGTTACTGCTAGATGCTACTCAAGGGGGAGCTGAATACTATTAAAAAGAGCAGCACCAGTACTTGCAAGGCATTTTATAGTTTGCAAGGAATTTACACCAACAGCTCATTCACATAGGTTTGGTAATATACAGTCTCTGTTTTAGTTGATATATTACTAAGGTTTGCTTTTGTTATGGAATCAAATAAAGAAAACTCTGGATGTAATATCTTACATAGAGGTAAAATTTAAAATTTTGGATTTTTATTTCTCTTTATTTCCTAATGCAACTTTTGTTTGTTTGTTTGTTTTTCCGAGATAAGGTTTCTCAGTGTAGTTTTGGTGCCTGTCCTGGATCTCGCTCCATAGAACAGGCTGGCCTGGAACTCAGAGATCCGCCTGGCTCTGCCTCCCGAGTGCTGGGATTACAGGTGTGCGCCACCAGTGCCCGGCTACATTATGATTCTTAACAGTAGCAAAATTGTAGTCATGAAGTAATTTTATGGTTGGGAATCAATACAACACGAGAACCACTGAGTTACAGTCTACCAACTTGAGTGTTCTTCCTTGTTTTCAGCCCTCAACAACCTCAGTGAATGGCCTCTTCTCTGAACCTCTACATTTGACTACCAAGGCTATATGCCATCAAAGGTTGCCAGAGAGTAAAGGTCATAAATAGATGAATCCAATCTTGGACAAGCCACTTCTTTTCTTCCTTCCTTCCTTCCTTCCTTCCTTCCTTCCTTCCTTCCTTTCTCTCTCTTTCTCTCTCTCTCTCTGTCTCCCCGTCTCTCCCTCCCTCCCTCCCTCCCTCCCTCCTTTTCTCCTCCTCCTCCTCCTTTTGTGACAGGGTTTCTCTGTGTAGTTTTGGGGCCTGTTCTAGATCTCACTCTGTAGACCAGGCTGACCTTGAACTCAGAGATCCTCCTGGCTCTCCGTGCTAGGATTAAAGGTGTGAGCTACCACTGTCCAGCATAGACACCTTTCTTCTTTAGTTTTTTTTTTTTTAATGTAGGGGTTAGTGACTAGTAGGAAATTGATGGTACTGCAGTTGAGCTTTGGAGATCCAAAGCCTAGTAGCCTCAAACCTAGTGTCAGCCAAATAAGTTTTGTTTCCAGTTTCCTTCTCTACTTGGTGAAAGGGATGAAAATAGCCATCACTGAGAGAGTCATAAGGAAACTGGTTCTGTGCCTTCTTTATGTTAGATGTCGCCTCATGGTGCCAAGGTTTGATATCCATTGCTATAATCTCCTTTTAGTTTGAGGACTGTGGAAGTTACTTAACCTTCAACTTAATTATTCTTTATTCATAATATAGAGACTATATCTTTGCTGAGTTATAAGGATTCAATAATGTAAAACTTAGGGGTATATTTATTTTATGTCCATGCTTCTACATGGAGAAACTTCTGGATGTTCTTCCCATTTCTCATACAAATGTGACAGGTTGGTGAATTTGGGAGAAAACTCTTGAATTTAGCTGTATGATTTCCCTCACACTTTTTTTTTTTTTTGGTAAGACAGGGTCTCTCTCTGTAGACCAGGCTAGCCCTAACTCAGAGATCCACCTGCCTCTGCCTCCTGAATGCTGGGATTAAAAGCATGCACCACCAGATCCCAAACCACAATCTGATCAATTTTATTTTTTAATAAAAGTGACTGATTTATCTTTCTTTCCTTTTTTCTTTTGGTTTTTCGAGACAGGGTTTCTCTGTGTAGCTTTGCAGACCAGGCTGGCCTCAAAGTCACAGAGATCCGCCTTGGTCTGCCTCCTGAGTGCTGGGATTAAAGGCGTGCGCCACCACCACTGCCCAGCTGACTGGTTTATCTTTCAGTTGGCTTTATATCTTTTAATTAGTCTAGAGATAGTTAAGTTAGGGGATGTTATTTAATGTCCCAAGTCCCCAAGTCTCCACACCATTAGGCATATCTATAACACACAGCTACAGCCAAACTTTCTTTTACAGCATCTCTCTTTTTGTCCTTCTGCATCAGGGTCTCACTTCCCACCTGGGTCGGCTTTGAGCTTATGGAGAACCTCCTACTTCAGTCTCAAGGCCTGGGATCCAGGCACAAGCCACCAGATCTGGCATAGAAGAGGCTTCTTTAAAGCTAAACCACCTATCACAGGACAAATCTACTAAACTTTCTTCTGAGAAACGCATACACATGGTCACTATCATCTCACAGCTTTCAGAGTATCCTCACAAATACTGTCTAAATTTCAAAGCTATGCTAGACAATTACATCTATTAATTCTCCTTGTAGCAGGTGAGAACAGCAACATGCAAATGGGGACACAATTCATGCATGACTATGAAAGTAGACATTGGTGGGCTTCCAGCTGAACCCAAGTCTTCCTATTTCAAACCTCAAGCATTTTTACTCTGTGAGGCAGTCCAAGGGATGCATATGGAAGTTCCCAGAGTACAGTGAAGTAACTTCACGTTAAGATTTATTTGACCTGAAGAGAACAGCTGACTTTCTAGATGCTCTGGATAACCTAGTCTACTTGTTTCTCTTAGGAAAACAAAAAACAAAAAACAAAAAAAAAAAAAACCATTTAAATATCAGAAGCTTAATAATGATCGCCATTCACAAAAATTAACATTTACTTTTTTTGTGGAGGTGAGATTTTGCCTAAACTGGTTTTGAACTTCTGGGCTCAACTGACCCTCCCCCTTCACCTTTCTGAGCAGCTATGACTATACGTCTGCTGTATACCACATCTAGCTTGCGTCCCCTTTCCTGTTTTCTTCTCTTCCTTCCTTGAGTTGGATAGGAATGCTCTTAGCATTTTCTAAGTGCCACACACTAGGCTAATTACCTCCATATTATGTAATTAAGTGATTATCATAATCCTTTCAGTATTTAGTTTTATAGATGGGGTAAAAACTGGTATGTTATTAATGTTAAAATGTCCTCAAAAACTGGCATCTTGTCAGGGATGCCTTGGTGATCTTTCCTTGCCTTGGTATTCCTAGTGGTGGCTTTGATCACTACACTATTAAGTGACAACGTTAATGGGAAAGCCCGGAGGTAAGAAAGGGGTTCTAACAAGGCTGCAGCAAGAGGAGGAGATGCTCTTTAGTCCAAAAGCAGGAGAAATTCCAGGTATACAGAGCAAGCATCAAAAGAACAAAAGAACAAAGAACATAAAGAAAGTGTAAAAAAGTCTAAGAAGAAAGAGAATAGTCAGATCTCTTCTACCCGAGAAGTCAGTTTCCAAGATGAGTCCCCTCATGGGTTCTGGAAGGCACAATTTCGAGTAAACAAATGGACGTTCTGCTTTACAGAGCAGTTTATAAGTTGTGGTCCACAGAAACAAATAACGGTCTCCTCATCCACTGGGAGCTGCCAGAAGGCCCAGGGCTGGACTGATTCTGAGCCTGCTCAAGGCATTATGGTTAACTCAGTGAGATGTATGTAGGGGTTTGAAGGAGGTAGGGAAACACTGATCTAGGGTACAGGCCTCTGAAAAGAGGCCACCACACAAGACAGCCAGGTCTTCAAGATGTCTGTGGTAAGACTGGATCACAACACTAATTAGTGACTGTGGCAGAGCACTGAGAAACAGGGGAAAGGTAACTGCCTATTGGTTAGGTTGAGAACTGTGAACTTGGCTTAAGTCTTCTGAGAATCTTGATCATTTTTTGCCCCAGAAGTTCACCACTAGGCAGGATTAAGAAACAAGTACATTTGAAATCCTGGCACTGCATCTTTTCATAAGTCATAATTTCTTATGAGACGAGCCTCATTTTTCTCACCTGTAAGCAGGTCAGCATTGCCAACACCCCAGCAGTCTTTCAAAAACCCACATCTCTCAGGGTCTCTCTTTCACACTTCTACATGGAAGAGAGTTGCACAAAAAAGTCCCACTCTACCACTCTTCTACTTACAGTTCTTAAATGATTTCTTATTAAAATAGGGCAGTCCCTTTCTGCTCCAGCCTTTTACTTCCCACGTTTGTAAATGTGTTCCTGACAAGGTGCTTTGGGGCCTTTCAGAGTAGGCATAGTTGGGAAGGCAGTTTAGAGATAGAACAGGAAGAGCACAAATTTCTAGGTAGCATAAACTTTAGAAAAATACTTTCCCTCTGGCTGCAGAGAAGTTGTTTAATGGTATGCTCCATGTGTCTTCAGCAGCAGAGTGGCTAGGGAGAAAGTGAACATTATGAATGCATTTTCATACTTAAGTAGGGCTATGTAAGCCAGTGTGTTCCTAGTTCTGCACACAAGCACTGTTCAGGAGCTGGAGCTTTGAACAGGAGTTAAAAGAGTTGAGTCCCTAACGACATACAAAAGACTTGCTGGTGTGATTTATTCTGATGTATTTACTTATCCAATTACCAAAACAGCAGGAGATCATTAAAATTTCTAGTTACCAGATGCAGCACGTTCAATATCTTAAATGTTACCAAGGCTTTCTCTGAGCTATTTTGATATTACACTTCATCTGCCTTTTTAAAAGCTTATGAAATTGGGAGGCAAGAAGCATGAACAGAGCAGGAACATTCTTTGAAGGCTAGTCCAGAAGGTCTGTATAATACCAAACTTGTATCAGAAACTCCCAAATTACTGGACTAAAGTACTATGATGAGAAATAAAAATATCTGTGAGACCTCAGCCAAGTCTTTTCGATCTCTGAGCTCCCATCTTGCTAAGTAAGGATGTTTACATTGTTCCATGTTACAGAACTGTTGTGAGCACCATCACAGTTTACTGTCACACAAATGTCTTATAGAAAAGATAGAACAACTTAAGGTACGGGGTAAAAGAAATGCATTAATGGGTGATATCTAGACCCACAGGAGGGCGGTGGGATCTTGGTCCCAACTTTTTTTTATTATTATTTTTGATCTTCAAATATTATTCCCTCAAAGACCTAGGCTACAGCCAATTAGAGTTGTTTGTTATTGAGCAAATATGCATTAGGTTTTCCTTTCCAGAACCTTTGGCTATATTGTTTCCTCCACCTAGGTTGTCTTTCCTGTCTAATTTCAAATGTTCTTACCTATGTATCCTTCAAGCTCAGCTTAAAGGCCACTTCCCCTACAAAACCAGGCCTGTGAGAGAGCCTAAATTCTCCTTTCCTATTCCCAGAACAGAGCTAATCACACCTGGCTTCCAGTCTCATTGAGCAGGTCACAGGTTTGTGACACAGCAACTGTATCCAATCACTGTGGTTTCTCTCATTATCTACTCCATTGCTTTGCATGTGACCAAGTCCCATTTGCTGAGCCAGTACCTGTTTTTTACCCATAGGTTCTTCAGTTAAAGTGGCTGTCAAAGTCTGCTGCAGATTCAAGGTTAGGATCTGTTCTGGAATGTAGGTACTGGCAATGCCAACACTGCTCTTTGTTCATACAGCATTCTTATTCTTTAATGAGGTGAGGGATTCTGAAGGATGCAGCCCAGAGGTTCTATAGCATAGGAGTCATGTTATGGCTCCCAGGCTGTTTATAATTGTTTATGAGTCTGTCTCCAGTTAAGCTGAACATATATGAAGTTTTATTGGCTCTCTATCCCCAGGGCCTAGTTTACTGCTAGAAATTGTATCAGTTCCAGAAATGTTTGTGGAAAGACTAGCCTACAGAATGACTGCATGAAGTTTCTCCACTCTTCCCCAGGGCCACGCCAATCTAAAGAAATAGAATCTGGAGGAGCTGTATCCTTACATCTAATTTTACTCACCCCACAACCCTAGAGGCAGAGCTGATCAGAGACACCATTGGGAGCTGACTCCATCAGCGCCCTATGCACCAGATGCTCTGCTCTAGCCTCAGACAGGAGCTTGTAAGAAGTTTGTATCAGTTGTCCTTTTAGAAGGGACAGCTTTCCCCACTCTCTGTTTATGTTGGAATTGGCTAATTAGGAGGATTTAAAAATATCTTAATACTCTAAACAGACAAAACTGGTTCTGAATTATTAAGCAACATTTTCAATGCATGTGAATAACCTTATATGACTTAGCTGCTACCTGATCCTAAGCTCTGGCTCAGATAAATAAGTGTGAAATATTGTCAAAGCCTCAGCTTATAGGAGCCTCCAGCTATAGCAAATAGAAGCTTAAGTCTCTATAAACTGTCCGGGATAGAAATATTCTCATATAAAAGGAGAGGACATGATCTTAAAGCTGGGAAGACCAGGAAGTCAATGGTTTTGTTATACTTCTCAGAAGATGGCTGCTAATGGACTAAGTATTATTAATATCTAGGTATATAATCATAGAATCATATAGTAGTAGAGTCTAAAGAAGATTAAGAAAGAACATATTTAAATCTATGTTTCAGAAGAGGAAAATCTAACCCAGAGAAGGATATGGCTAGCTCGAGGTCACACAAGTGGCTGCAAAAATAAACATTTTGTCTGGAGACGCCTGCTCCCAAAGCACACACCCAGATGCTCTACTGGAGATGCCAGAGAGAGGCTGACTACTGCCAGTTAAGATACCTGAAAGCTTCACTGGATGGGTCACTTCTGGTATTTGAGCTCCAAATACACCATGCTTTTCTCTAAAGGCCTGCAAGGTCTACTTTCATGGTTATACTCCAAGTGGGGGAAGGAAAGGAGGGGAATAACTAGGAATAAGTGAGGGTAGATGCTACTATATTATGGTCCCTAAGTTGTCTAACCTCAAGCCATGAGGGTATCATAAGCTCATAAATTTCTGTCTGGTAATATGGAAAATACAAAACCAAACAATTACAGTAGATGTATAAATGCGTACACACACTTTATTTTTCCTCACTTATTAACTAAACAAGTATTTATTTTTTGGTTTTTCAAGACAGGATTACTCTGTAGCCCTGGCTGTCCTGGAACTCGCTCTGTAGACCAGGCTGGTCTTGAACTCAGAGATCCACTTGCCTCTGCCTCTAGAGTGCTGGGATTAAAGGGGTGCCACCACCACTGCTCAGCTAAACAACTATTTCTCTAGTGTTTATGACATTTAAGAAACTTGGGCCGGGCGGTGGTGGCACACACCTTTAATCCCAGCACTCAAGAGGCAGAGGCAGGCAGATCTCTGTGAGTTCAAGGCCAGCATGGTCTTCAAAGCGAGTTCCAGGAAAGGCGCAAAGCTGCACAGAGAAACCCTGTCTCGAAAAACCAAAAAAGAAACTTGGTAGCACTGGAATATGTAAGACACTATCTCTACCTTTAAGCAATGCCTAAAGCAACACGCAGACAAGAGAAAGGCCCACTGTAGTTCAGAGCCAATTACAGTTCACAGTGGTAAGGGCGACTATAGGAAGAAGGCCCCAGGGGAATACAAGGAAGATGAATACCACTGTCCTAGAGTATCACCATATTTATCGTCCTTTTTCTAGTCTAATATGTACAGCCATTTTCTACAATCTAATTATCCATTCTTCTTAGGTATTTATATACACTAAACCAGTTACAATTATTCACATGTGTCAGGTACCTTGCTAGGGAACAATGATCAATTAGATATGATTCCAAGTAACTTTAACTTTGATATGTACCACTTTTAAAAGAAAATTATATCACATCTTAATTTTGTAACTGACCATAAACTTGAGCTAACCATTCCTGCCTTCGGTGTCTTAGTTCTAGGCTTTCTCTGTTTTAGTTTTTCAACTAGGCCTTTCATAGCTCTTCACAGTCTAAATGGCATGTAAGAAAGTCTGTTCCCACAAGGCCTCACAAAAGGCATGTATGAAGGGTCTGTTCACATAGGCCTCACAGAAGGCCAACTACAAAACTGAAATAAACTTGGAAACAGTAAAACAATGTCTGGGACCTCAGACATTAAACACAAAAATGTGAGGTCGGGATGTGGGGTAAAGAGCAGGGTGTGGCTTTGGTAAAGTACTTTGAGGCTGGGCCTAGAGCTGCAGTGAGCTAGACAATTGGCATGTTAGGTGCATGTGCTAATGTACTCTGGAACTCCAGCACTGAATTTGAAAATTACAGTGAGTATCTAGAAAAGGTTAATCTGAGCATATACACATTAGCAGTTGTTTGTGTTTACAGTGGTATTATTACACATACTTTAAGTGAGCAAAGCATAGCTGCAGAGACACTTGTAATACTGAGCACAGAACTAGTGATTTTTTTATTTATGGCTCAAGAGTCATGTTTAGCCTTCAACTTTTATTTATTTCTGAATAATAGCAATTTTGAATGCTACAGTGCTTTACAAACACCTTGCAAAATTAAGTTCTGAGGCAGAGTAAACAATTTTGAAAGGGTTTAAATACATCAACATACTAGCACAGTATCAGAAGAGGATGTGGATTTGAGAATCAAATACAGGTGTTAGTGTTGTGCAACCCAGAGAAATTTGAGTTCTTTAAGCTTCTATGTTTTTAATCTATAAAATAAATGCAACATTTTTTCAGATAACTAATAAACTGAAGTACCTGGCATATAACAGGCACACAGAACATAGTTACATATTGGTTATCATCCTCCATCATTCCAAGTAATTTTATTTTAAACAAGTTTGATTTTTCTAAGGCTCAGCATTCTACTCAGTTCTTCTGAAATCATTATCTTTACCTTACATGCATGTTAAAGATCCCTTTGCATATCCTTTAGTTGGTCAGATACACACATTGAGGGCTTTTCTCATATACCACTGACTCATTCCCCTCAATGCATCTGTGTGTTGGTAAGATCCTTCCTCCCCATCAGATTCATCACAGCAGTATAGGCACAGTAAGCGTTTATTATATGTCCCTTCTTTAAATTATTTCACTTTACTTCCACAATAGTCATGTGACCTAGATATTATATTATCATACCTTTACAGAAGAGAGTGAGCTACCTAGAAACTAAATTAACTTATCCAAGATCAAACAGCTAGGAAATGGCAGAGCCATGGTTTAGGCAGGTACTCTAGTCCTGTAATCACTACCCAATATTGTCTCATTGGCCTCATCAACTTTGGTCTGCTCTGGCCTCACATTTAAGTATCCTTATGTGCTGAGAAGCACCACCTAGACTTCCTACCCCTCAGACTCAACACAGCCAGAGTGAACTTGCCTCTCCACCTGTTCTCCTGAGGAGTGCTGCCTTCCTGGCCATTCAGAAAGAACCCCAGAACAACCTCTGAGAACTGCTTCCTTCCACCCTCTGACAGAACAGTCTCCAACTCCTATGATCTTCCTCGTGATTCTGCGGCCTCTTCTTTATCCCACTGCCGCCATCTTCGTAGTCTCCCACCTTCCACTGTTTTGTCTAATATAAAAGTCAAGGTTAAGGATCAAATGGTTGATGAAAAAGAGATCAGGAGGGCTGGGATATAGCTCAGTGGCAGAGCACTTGCTCAGTGTGCTTAAGGCCCTAAGTTCAATCTCCGGTATCACAAAGAAAAAAAAGAAGATGTGATTAGAAGAGGCTCGTGGCAAGGTAATTTTATATTCTCCTAGGAGTAATGACCAAGCATTTAGTAACTTATAGAGTCAATGTTTTCTGGTAGGCCTATGTAAGCTCTGTGCTAGATATGTGGCCATTAATACAACTAATACTAAAAGCAAGCTAACACAGAGCAGTCCCCATAGTACTTAGACATAAGTAAAAATATCTATAAAGAAACAAGCCTGTCTGTCATGACAGGAAGAACACCATAAAATAGTTTAGGAAATATTTCCAACAATGAGAAGTCTGCTGGCTTGGTAAACAGAAGATATCAAATTCTAGATACCTGTACTTGAACACCATTTTTGATCTTTTATTATTAGGCATGTAAGGCACATTTTGGTATTCTTATTTGAAAGCTTTGTAAAGGAGGACAAAGTTGAAGAGAGAAAAAATCTGTACTACCACCATGCCAGCGACCATGACCAGTCAAGACTCTTTCTCTGTGTTAACTGGTACATGCCTAACTGTATGAAACTTTACATGCATCTTCAATTATCATGATGCTCTGAAGGATCTAATTTCTCTCATCTTACCAAGAAACTAAGTAACATGTTTTAGACCCCTCAGTGAAGAATGATCCAGATCCAATCTTTAAGGCCAGATTGATCCCAAGGTCTTGATCCAGTCTATAATACCTCTGAAGTGTGTGTATGTGTGTGTGTGTGTTTAAATGCAAAAAAGAGCTGAAGAGACAGTTTAGTGGGGGTAAACTAGTTAGGCAAGCACAAGGCCCTAAGGATGGATTCTCCAGCATCTTGTAATCACAGTAAGGGGTGTTTTTAAAGAGAGGATGATCCCTGGAGTGCTTGCTAGCTAGACAGTCTAGACCCAATGTCAAACTCTAGGTTCAGTGAGAAACCTTACCTTAAAAATAAATAAATAAATAAAATGGATGGCCTCTGAGATAGCTCGGTGGGTAAAGGTACTTTTGGACAAGTCTTTATGTCTAAGTTTGACCCCCAGAACTGACATGGTAGAAGGAGGGAACCAATTCCTGAAAACTGTCATCTGATGTCCACACGAGTGTACATATACAGCTCCTGTGTAGCATGAATCTTAAATGATCTTAATAAAAGCAAACCCGGAGCCAGGTATTGGGGTGAATGCTGGAAGATCAGAGAAGTAGAACAAGCCACAGCCATCTCACCTCACCAATTCCTCAGCTGACCCTGTTTCCTCAGACTGGAAGCTTCTATGTCCTCATCCGAATGGATCTCAGCTGAACTCCTGCTCAAAAGCCTCAAAGCTTAACCAGCTATAGTTCCTGGATTTCATGCCTTATATACCTTTCTGCTTTCTGCCATCATTTCCTGGGATTAAAGGTGTGAGTCACCATACCTGGCTGTTTCCAGTGTGGCCTTTTATTTTATTTTATTTTTTTTGTTTTTCGAGACAGGGTTTCTCTGTGTAGTTTTGCGCCTTTCCTGGATCTCGCTCTGTAGACCAGGCTGGCCTCAAACTCACAGAGAACTCTGCCTGGCTCTGCCTCCTGAGTGCTGGGATTAAAGGCATGCGCCACCACTGCCGGGCTCCAGTGTGGCTTTAAACTCACAGAGATCCGGATGGATCTCTGCCTCTGGAATGATAGGATTAAAGGTGTGAGTGCTACCATTTTCTGGCCTCTATGTCTGTCTAGTGGCTGTTCTGTCCTCTGACCCCAGATAAGTTTATCAGGATGCACAATATATGGGGGGACACAATATATCACTACACTCCTGCATGTTTATATAACAAGCAAGGAAAACAACAGTTATCCCCACTTCATTTTAGGTAGCTAGTTTGAAGGACATGTTCTTTGTTAGCAGTAAAGAAACTGCAGTCTCTAAGACAACTGTTGAGGCTCTGAATAGATAAAGCTTGGGGTAAATGCATACCACATATACTGGTAACCTCATAGATGACCACTTCTTATGCTTCCCATGGATGTCTTCAAAGTATCTTTTAAAAATACAGTTACTTGGTGCTTGTTAGTATTATGTGACTATTTTAAAATTCTGCTACAGATCTTAGTTATATTAAATTGGAGCAAAGTCAAATGCAAAAAGTTTGCCTGTTGAGAATTTCCCTATACATCCAGCAGTAAATTCCAGAAGTGAAACTGAGATGTATTTTTAAAAAGAAAACTGGGGCTAGAGAGATGGTCCAGAGGTTAGGAACAATGATTGCTCTTCCAGGGGACCCAGAGTTGATACCCAGCACCCATGTAGTAGTTTACTACTATCTGTAACTCCAGCTCCCAGGGACCCAATATTCTCTTCTGGCGTCCTAGTGCACAAGACACATACATACATATATGCAAAACATTCAAACACATAAAATAAAATAATATAAAATAAAATAAAATAGGTAAAAACCAGAAGAACAAAATATGCATGTGTCAAGAAGGGTTAACAGTGCAGGGCTGAGAGTTTCACTTACAAGGTCAGTCCTCACTGGCTTTGCTCTCTTTGCTGGAATTTGTATACATGACTATGGTAATATATGGAAGCCTGTGAGTTTCTCAAGAACATCATGGATCCACAGACTTCTGACTAACTGAAAATAGTGAAAGCATTGTTTTTAGAAGGAGAGATTGAAGAGAAAGGGTATGACTAAGCTTGGCACTTGGGTTAACATGAAGTTATCCATCGATGGCATGCAACAGCAGCTGAACTGCATCTATAGAGAACTAAAACTTACCTACAGAGTTTAAACTGATATATCCATGGTGGATCTCATGGATGCTTTGGGTTGTGTTATCTAAAGTGAGGGAGAATAAAAACTCCAGGCAAAGAATTCCAACAAACTTTTTTGATTGACAATCCTTCACATGCTATTGCAAACTGCTGCTGGGAAAATGAAGTCCTTTGCCATTTTTATGTCCTTTGGGAGAGGACTGTGTGTCTGGTTTTTAAGACTTGGCCCCATATACCTTCTCTTTCCTGACTTTATTATGTATCCTTTTATTGTAATATACCATAGGTGTGAGTATAATTACATGACAAGTTCTATGAGTCTTAAGGAAATTGCTGAACCTAGAAGTAACTTTGGGTACTCCTAATATATTTATGAAAATAATTCTTCTTTAGGATAAACAACACAGGCTTTAGGGGCTGGGATTTCAATTGTCAGTTACTATTATATATAATATATGGAAACATTGATACAGATGAGAAGACCACATCTATCTTTCCTTAGGAGAGTGGGCAGGTGTAAGCACTGGTATAGCATTGTTAAATTACTGTTTTTAAGAAGTTATTTAAGTTCTTATTGTAATGAGTTCTGATGTTCCTTTTTCCTGTAAACATACTGACTTGAGGAAAAGAACTATTAGTCAAACAGCTGGTTGGACTATATTTGTGCCTTGAACACTCCTCAGACACCTCAAGAACATGTGATTATCACAGCTGATTGCTCTGGCTCCTGAAGTAATACTGCAGCCAGGGATATTAGAAATAGTTTGCAACAGTTTTTCTGCTAATGGAAGTCCGAGAAGATGAGGAGAGGGGGATGCTCAAAAACTATAATATACTTACATGAAAAGAGTATTACGTAAAACGTGTGTGTGTGTGTGTGTGTGTGTGTGTGTGTGTGTTTGTGTGTGTGTGTGTGTGTATGCATGAAGCCCATAGGAACGCTAGATGACCCCGCAACAACGTCCACTTTGGCCAGAGGAGGAGCACTTCCTACCCTGATGATCTAGCAGGACTGTTGTGACTGGTGCTAAGAGGAAAGGTTGACTCGATGACTGGCCCAAACCTCCCTTCCTGGACTATTCAAGCAGGCTGCCTCAGGCTCATTTAGTGAATTGCTTGTGAGATACTCCCCAGTGCAGCTTCTCTGGTGTTGCAACACCAACCCCAATAACAACAGGTTCTTCAGAGTGGTCTTTTCTTGCCAGCTTCTGAGGTGTAGGCTGAGGTGGTAGCAAGAAGAAGCAGAAGAGACAGCAGAACAGAACAGAGGATAGTCAAAAGCAGTAATAAGAGGATGGCAGTGGCAGTGACTGCTGTTAGCAGACCTAGCTGACAGTTATGGAGGGGGTCAGGCAGCCAGCTGACTGATAGCTGAAGAAGCAGGGCTGGACAGTTTGAGTGCAGTCAGGGTAGTAGAAGAGGTTGGCAGAAGCACAGAGATGGTGAGAAAGGATGGAGATAAAATGCTGAAAGAGCCAGGGAAGAAAAACCACAGGCCCTGTTCCAAAGGGTCTCTAAGTATTTCAAGACAAAGTCTGATACCCTGGGCCCAGCATTGGGGCATGGACTAGTGCTAAGGGGTGAGAAATCTTGACTTCCCAGGCTTAGCTATAGTACTGGCTGCTGCCTGGAAGCTACAACAACAACCACCACAGAGAGCTGAGGAACACCAGCTTCCTTAGGTGCACACACAGCCGTAACACTTGAAGGGCTGAGGGTCTGCATCTGAGACCTCAGGAAGCCTGTACTGTTGTGGATAACAAGTGCCTGGCCAAAGATAGCATATCCATGCTTTCTGTCTGGGTAAAGCAAAAGCACCCCCAGCCACTGGCTGACAATATCATTTAACGTCTCTCAGGTCCTCCTGTCTTACTTTCAAACAGAGCTGCCATCTATGCCTTAGGGTCTGTACAAAGACTCTAAGAAGAAATATATTTATGAATTCACAGGACTGGCACAGAGGACAGAATTTGGTAAAGCTATAGAGAGCTCACCAAATTAGCTAGAAAAATGTCAAAGACAACTTTCAAATAAGTTGTTACCCTTCTTAAAAAGCTCAGATCTACTCAGACCCTGAAACTAAGTCCCAGATAAGACCAATCCATTCCATGGAAAACCTCTCTGGTATTTGGTCACATTTCCACACAATTCCAGATGAAGAAGAAAGAACATGCTTCCAGAAAGGAAGATAGGACTCAAGTAAGATGTTGTAGTTTCATCTTTGGCACAATGCCCCATGTAGGGGCAAGTCCAATGGTGGGCTGTGCTATTTATTCCTCCCTAGTACAAGGTCTATAAACCTTAGAGACTCACAGTCCAGAGTCCTATCATGTGCCAAGTCCTTTTCCTCACATTCCCTCATTTAATTCTTGCAACCACCTCATACGTGGGAGAATCAGTTTAGAGAGCTTATGTCATTGATCCAGGGCCCTTTTTTATTTTTATTAGTCTTTTTTTCAAACAAAGTCTAATACAATGCAAATGACAAAGTGCATGTCACCTTCATATTAAACATGAGGAATGTGTCTAAAAACTTATTTTTGAAAGGCTGGAGACAGGTCAAAGCAGCCCAGCATTATCAACTCTAACAGTTGATAATGCACAGCCTCTGCTGTTAGGGTTTCCATTGCCACTTCAGATCTTATCATTACGATGTGTCTGTGAAGACATGGGACAATATCTTCAGTTGAAAGATGAAGTAACTAAAACATAGATGGGAGAAATGATGTGTTCAGTGTAGCACAACAAATAAGTGGAAATGCCAGCATTAGAAGAAAGATTTCTTTGATGCAAGTGGAAAGGGAGACAGGAAAAGCTATGGAGTCATGTGCCCAGATAGTCTAGGCATCAATATTTTTTTCTATGTATCAATTTCTCCAATCTTCCCCTGGCCAGATAAATTTATGGCACTTCTGATTCATCTTCTGGTCTCTTTCCATGTTAATTCAGCTTTCCAAGTTGTTAGTGAGAGTTGAAAGAAAGACCAGCATCTTCATTTTCCATTTCTAGCTTTGCTACTTTTTGGCTATGTGACCTTTATTACATGACTTCATTGTACAGTTTCAGCTTCCACACCTGTGAAATGAAGGTAATATTTGCCAGGAATTATAGATTTTGGGTAGAGCTTTGAAATCTGCTTCTCTGAGTGTTGTCTTTCTTAATTGAAAGGAAAAGATAGTACCTATTTCATTGTGTTGTAAAAATTCAATTACATATAAAGCCTACAATGTGCCTGGCAGATGATGGGAGCTCAATATGCGGTAGATAGCACAGTTATTATTTTGTGCATTGGCTATTTGTGCATTTATATAATCAATCAATTTTTTGAAAATTATTTACTGAGAACTCATTAGATTCCTAGTACTCTCCTAGGTTCCAGAAATACAGGAGTAAACAAAGACAGTTCTTACTTTCAAAAAGCTTTCATCTAGTAGGAAGGAGAAATAAATAAGTATCTTTTGTAAGACAGTTAATAAGTTCAAAGGAAAAAAAGAACAAAGTAAGAGGTATTGGAAAGAACTCTAATTCTGGCAGAGTTGGCACTTAGAGAGGATGAAAGATTTCTTTTATATGAGTTGGTTGGAGAAGGAAGGCCTCAATGAAAACACAGCATTTGAGTAGTGCTTGGAAGGAAGTGAGGGCATGAGCAATAATTCTTGTGAAGGCAATAAAAATTAGATTGCGGTTATATATATGCTGAAGGCTAAATCAACAGATTACTTCTTAGTGGTTTGGAGAAAGGAGTGAAAGAGATGGAGGATGACAGTAAGATTTTTTTTTTCAACAACAACAACAACAAATGAGGTTAAGGTTTACTGACACAAGGAAGTCTATGGGAGGATAGTAACTATTAGTATAGTTTTGACCATGTTTAATTTAAGATACCCCTTGGACATAAAGATGAATGTTTGTGTCTGGAGTTGAGAGAATTTTGGCTATATACATACAATTGGGAGTTGTAAACTATATACGCCATAAAACTGGATGCTATCATAAAGGCTAATAAATATGTAAATTAAGGAGGAAAGTATGAGTAATTACTTTTATTAGTATTACCATGATGGTCATGTCATTCTCCTACTCAACAGTTTTACAGGCTGGCGATGAAGCTCAGTAGAGGGAACTTTACTACAAGTCTGGGGTTTCTTTTTCCAGTGATGGCATGCTAAACCCCACAAATTCCCATGTAAGAAAGCCAAACTACTTTGTTGTATTCCAAGTTTTACATCATCAGAGCCCCAATCTGCCTTTAGTCTTTTCTCAGGACTTTATCGCACAAACCCTACAGTATGAATACTCTGGTCTAGCTGCCTCATCCTGGGATTTCCAACAGTAGCCTTTTCCCTAGTTGTCTCTGTTCCAGAGAATATTCTTATTACCAAATTACTACACAACTTTATTCATCTCAAGATTCTAACTATTGACCCTCTGGCCAGCCAGGTCAGAAGGGTGCTTAGCCAACCTTGAATTCTGCCTCATTTATATGACTACCTTTTGGACTTCTGCATAAATTGCATAGTGAGAATAATTTGTGTAAGAGGCTAGCATATTCTCAAATGTAAAGATTATTTTTAACGCAGTTCCTAGCAAAGTAAGATTTGTTTGATTAAACAGGACATAAAATACAATTAGATATGTATTTTACCCCTATCTATCTATGAACCACGAGTAAGAATTGAGGAAATCAAAGATGATAAAATCTTTCACAATATATAACACTTATTACACATGAAAAGTATTACCTAGATGATAACTTACCTCGTAAATATATTTTTACTTACAGAAGGCATGAGATCATAGGGATTGAGAGCACAACTCTGGTATACACACTTAGGTTTGTTTGTATCTGGTTCTGATATTTTCTATGATTGTGAACAAGTTAGCCCCCTTTTTTTTTGCCTAAGTTTGCCCATCTCAAAGTCAGGATGAAATAAGCATCTACTTTTGGAATAGTTTTTAAGACTAAGTGAAATAAGCAAACATGAAGTTTCAGCTAGACAGAAACGAAAGGTCTTGAGTGCTATTGTACAGTGGATGGCTATAAATAACCATAATTCTACATTTCAAGACGTTACAAGAAAGGATTTTGAAAGGTTTCGCCATAGAGAAAAAAAGGTTGCAGAGATAGGCTTGCTTCACCCGAGTTAAACACACAATATATACATGTATGGAAACATCCCATTAAGCTGACAAAGAGATAAAACAACTCCGTCAGAGTATTTCAAACCTGACAAAGAACTCAGTTTCGTTTATTTAAGAAGATGACAGAAATTTATGCTGATTACTTTTAAATGTCAATTTGACACAACCTAGAATCACCTGGGAGGAGAGCCTCAGTTGCGATTATCTAGATCCACTGGCCTGTGGGTATGTCTGTGAGGGATTGCCTTGATCATTAGCTGATGATGGAGGAAGACCTAGGCACTGTGGGTGTCACCATTCCCTAGGCTGAGTCCTGAACTGTATAGTCTTCCTAAAACATATCAGGTACGCTGGGTGTGGTAGCATATTCCTTTAATTCCAGAACTTGGGACGCAGAAGCAAGCAGATCTCAAGAGTTTTAAATGTCTGCTTATAGTCATCCACCTAAGACCATATGGTCTATCTTGGAATGAGATAACAAAAATTCACAGAAATGTGTGATGAGAAGGATACCATAATTTAGGAGCAACATGTTGACAAGAGAAATCCCAAACGATCAAAGCTGAGAGTATCTAAGCTATTTGGTCATACTCTAACATAGGAAAGGGCATACCAAAAGATGATTAACTGCTAAAACAAATTGTTAAACCAAGGTTACCAGAGGCCATTTCTTTGGACTAAGCTCCTGCAGGGTACAACAAACTGAACTGAAATCACTCAGGCTCCATGACCCAAAATCAAACTAAACGTTTAAGGAGACAAATAGATCGCTAAATAGGTGCTTTCCCTGAATTCCAATCTAACAGAGTTAGGATAAGGGATGTGCTTTCTGCTTTAACCCTGATTAAAAAAAAGTAATATAGTCAAGCAGTTTTCCCACCCTCCCTCCTGATTATCCTGTTTCCTCATTCCCAATTTGTGAAACCCAAGGTTCTGTTACTGCTCAATGGAACTCATATTCTGTTTTCAAGAATGGAGGCTGCTTTGATTTTTGAGTCACAAACAAAAGCTATTTATATTTATAAGTAAATTTGTTGTAATTCTGACTTTTGAGAAAGGAGGTGGTGGGTGGTGGTGGCGCACGCCTTTAATCCCAGCACTCGGGAGGCAGAGGCAGGTGGATCTCTGTGAGTTCAAGGCCAGCCTGGTCTACAGAGTGAGTTCTTGGACAGCCAGAACTTTGTTTTTTTCTCTTTATTACAAAGAGAAATCCTATCTTAAAACAAGAACAACAAAGAGAAAGAGAAAGAGAGAGAAGGGAGAGGGAGAGAGAGTGACAGTGCGCAAGTGGGACACAGGTGCTGGAGCTTGCTTGTCTTTTCTTAGGATCTTCTTCTAGTCACTGTAGAAACAGAAACTAACCTACTGCTTGTAGGGAGAATTCCTGAGTGATGTGATTAAGAGCTGACAGTAGAAGAAAACCAGAGAAGGCACGAGAGGCAAGAGATGTGGGATAAAGTAAGGAGAAAGAATAGAAAGAAAGGAAGGAGATGCCGAATGTCAACTGGGAACTGAAAGGTGAGAACAGGGGAGGGAAAAAGGAAGAAATAGGAAGAGCATAAGGAAGCAGCCCAGAAAAGGAGGTTGAGTGTTACTGATGACCTCATACCAAGTAGCACGACTGACGGACAGTTTTCTAGTAGAGGCCTGTGTCTGGGCCACCCCAGATCCAGAAAGGAAGTAAGGTCAGTGTCATTACTCATCTGTTAGGACAAATTCACAGGAGAACGCCCAGGTAAGGACCGTGACGTCTATGGCACGGATGTGGGTAAGAGGTAGAGCATACTGACTCAAGCTCTGGAAGGAACTACCATTCTTTTTCCTGGTTACTTTCACTAACAAAATGCAAACAAAACCCACTTTAAAACCATTCTGACAATCGGCTTTTTTCTAGGGAAGGCCTGGTGCCTGCTGCTACTTTGGTTATCCCACAGTGCTCAGTTCAGAGAAGTATAATAGCCAGCAGACACTCAGCAAATAGTTGGACAGCTGGGAAATCTTAATATGAAGTAATGTTTTCATTGTCGGGGGAGACAGGGGTACAGAAGAGCACTTAATAGATCCTCTGGTGAGAAACCAGCCTTTGCTTTGTGGAAAAACGGCTCAAGACACAATAAGACTCCTATAGTTAAGTCTCGTATTATTTGTTATTAAAGAGGCAAGGACTTAAGATGTGCTTTTTAACAGTCTTTAGTTTGGCTGTAATTTAAGATGACTTTTACAAATTAGATCCTAATCCTTGCAGACACAGATGGCTATTACAGAGCAGCTTTGTAAAAACACTAGTCATTTGACTTGAAAGAGCATTCAGAGAGGGATGAAGTGCCATTAACTCTCAGCTCATCTATGACTCTAGGAGGCCTAGAGTCCTGGGCTTTCTGGATTTAGGATTGGAATCTGGGTGGGCCTAGGGCATCTGTTCTGAATTGGAATAGCCTTGCTTGCTCACTAAGGAACAAGAGATTTAGGAGAGTCTGAAGTTATCGCATTTGACAACAGTTACTGAAAGCTCACATATGAGGCACTGTGGTAAGAACTGTAGCAGAGAGAGATGTGGATGTGATATGGACGGTTTCTACACGTCATTATCAAACAGGGCAAGTGCGAGAGAGGAAAGCATGCATAAGCTGTCATGGTACATAGCTTGGGAGAAAAGGGAGGGCTCTGCAGAGATTGGTGTTTGGGCTCAGCATTAAAACATGAAACAGTGAGGGAGGGTGGATACTGATGAGATGTTAAGAGAGTATATAAGGCATAGTGGCACAAGAGAGTCTGTGCCTTTAGTGAATAGTGGGCAATGTTCTACTGATGGAAATAAGGTTGGAAATATAGCAAGGGACTAGACTGTTAAGAGTTTTCAACTTCCCCAAGGGACCCATACTATACTACGGTAGCAGAAACTACTAGAGAATCTTAATCAAGAAAGGAAATGGTCAGCAGGGCTTTGGAAAAATTACTCAGTGGCAGCTAATTTCAGGTTGACGATCTCCAGGTCAATATTTTCCCTGAGAAATTGAGCCAAACTTGGTAAAACTGGTCTTGTAATGGGGAGCGGAGCTGAAGCAGAATTAGGTTTAAAAGAGATACTGAAAAAAGAGAATGGTTGAATAGTCTTCTATAACCATGGAAAACAAAGGTTGTGTGAGAGAGGTAGATTAGGAGTAAATTTTCTGTAAGACTAAATGGTGGGTCCATACTAACAAAGCTTATACTTTCAGTACTCAAAGCCTTGGCCAGGAAGCTCAAGGCATATAGGCAGCAGGCCCATGAACTTTTCAACAGTAATATTTAAGTCAACATTTACTGATAAAGAGAAATTCTAGCATCTTTAAAAAAAAATTCCCTCAGAGGCTAGAGAGATGGTTCAGCAGTTAAAGGTACCGGCTGCTCTTCCAAAGGACCAGGGTTCAATATAGTGGCTCACTGATTCAATGCCCATTTCTACCTTCAGCAGGCACTGCATGCATGAGGTACAGACATACATTCAGGCAAAATACCCATACTCATAAACTAACAAAAATAAATAAATCTCAAATCCTGTCAAAATTAACTTTAAAAATTAATTTCACTTAGGTGTAGTGGTGCACATCTTTAATCCTAGCACTTGAGAGGCAGAAGCAGATGAGATCTCTGTGAGTTCGAGCCAGCCTGGCATATAGGATGAGTTCCAGGAAAGCTAGAGTTACATAGTGAGATTTTGTCTTAAAAACAAACAAGATTAATTTCAAAGAAAATAGAAGTGTATTTTAAAGTCTAGGAAGGTCCCTGTACTGGTCCTCCAGTCTTTGCATCTTACTGAAGAGACCCAGGAGTGTGACTTAGAGGATTGGGAAGAGTAATTTCTATTCCAAGTTCTGCAATTTCTTAGAATTGAGGAGTTTGCCACAGAATATAAAGTATGATTGCTAGCATGATCTTGAAGTGTTTGACAATGGCTTCTTCACCAACATATGGTTGTGTGTTATAAACATATGCAGGCATGTTTGTGTCACTCATAAATGCAGAAGAAGAGTTGGAGCAGTAGTTGGGGCCAGTGAGAAAAGGATGGACTAATGACCACCACTTAGGGTTGGTTCACTCTAGTTTCCTGAGCTCAGACCTAAGAGGCAGGATCTTCATCTTATCTAGAGAGGACTTATGGCTTGGCAGTGGGCTGGAAATACACCATTGGTTTCTGACTCAATCCTGCAAAACTGACTATCAATGTGAAGGACTTGGATAAGCCCTCACCGAACTCTTATCTGTTGGTTTTTTGAGACAGGGTAGTTTTGGTGCCTGTTCTGGAACTCACTCTGTAGACCAGGATGGCCTCGAACTCACAGAGATCCGCCTGGTTCTGCTTCCCTAGTGTTGGGATTAAAGGCATGCGCCACCACCACTGCTGCCTGGCCCTTACCGAACTCTTGAATTCTGGTATGTTAAAGTCAGAATGGAATAAAAAAAAAAAAATTAAGATTTACAATGTATCTTAGAGTTGAGCTAGTCTGACTGTCCTTCCTTTCTTCCCTCCCTCCCTCCCCTCTCCTTCCTTCCTTCCTTCCTTCCTTCCTTAAGAAAGGGTTTCTCTGTGTAGCTCTAGCTGTCCTGGAACTCACTCTGTAGACCAGGCTGGCCTTGAACTCACAGAGATCCGCCTATCTCTGCCTCCTAAGTGCTGGGATTAAAGGAGTGCAACACTACCGCTCAGCAGTTCTTGCTATTTCTAAAGATAGGAAAATCAATACTTTAGTCATGAGATATTCCTTCCTCGAAAATGCTTTCTTACATGAGGCCAAATCTGCCTCCCTTTTAAACAAGCTTTTAAAGCCAGGCAGTGGTGGCACACACCTTTAATCCCAGCACTTGGGAGGCAGAGGCAGAGGAATCTCTGAGTTTAAGGTCAGTCTGGTCTATAAAACGAGTTCCAGGACATCCAGGGCTACACAAAGAAACCCTGTCTCAAAAACCTAAACCAAAGTAGTAGTAGTAGTAGTAGTAGTAGTAGTAGTAGTAGTAGTAATAGTAATAGTAATAATAATAATAATAATAATAATAATAATAATAATAATAAAAGCTTTTCAACTAATTCTTTGAGAATTTCACATGATGTATTTTGATCATACTCACCCTCCCCCAACTACTCCTAGATCCTTCTCCCCTTTCCCTAGCTGTCTAACTTTGTGTGTTTCCCTCACTCCCGCCTTTAAAGTTATCAAGTCCAATTTGAGGTACTCTATTCTCTTGGTTGTGTGGCCCATAGATTTGTGCCTTCATCAGAGAAGCTTCCTTTTGTAGTAGTTAGGTGATTAACACAGAGGCCCACAAGCGGTCAAGGTGTAGAAAATGAGCCTCCAGAATGCTTCCTCACAAAAAAGTCAGGACCTTTGTTTTTCATGGCAAGCCTCAAGAAGCTGAAGATAGTCTCACTGTCTCCCAAGAGCTTTCCTTCTCCAGATAACATCTCCAGTCCCCTCTTTCCTATTAGCCTTGGGCTCTAGACAGGCTCGCTTTCTTCTTCAGACTTCCTATTTGAGCATGAAGCTTAAGAATGCTCTCAAGTTTAGTTTCTTTTAGTGTAGAGTTGAAGAGGACCATTCAGTTAGCCTCCAGTTGGGCTTATACCTCTAAAAATGCAGCTTTCTTTTCTGTTGGCATCCACAATACATTGCTAGTGTATATTTATCTTAATTTAATCACAACTGCTAAAGGTATGAACCTCTATATATTTCCATTAAACCCGGTAACTTTACTTTATCCATAGTTTTAGTATACTCAGGTTGTTTTGATATTATTTTTCATAATTCAGAAATCTAATATTCATTTATATTACTAATAAGTATGGTATATAGGAAAGGATTAAATATAGAGCCTGTCAGTTCCCTCCATAGAGATGATAGACAATATCTTCTGTATACAACCACTTAATCATCAGTGAATCTAACTAACTGTATATTTCTACTTTGCCCCAGAATAGTATATTATTAAATACCTTGCTATAATACAGACATACTATGACTACAGACTACTATCCTCAAGGCCAGTTAGACTATCACATCACAGAGTAATCTTAGCTTAACATAATGCATTCTCAGTGAACCTGTATTTGTGTTGAACCTGTTCTAATAATGAAGATATTAAGCACAATTCATAGTTATACCCTGACATATACAAAGATGAGACCTTAGGAAAGCCTGTTAGGATAGGTATACACCTAGAAAGTGACAGAAGAAAGATCTAGTATCTAATTTTTTCATAGGCCTCTGAACACATCTGCTGGACTGGAAACCCAACTGCCAAAGTCTGAGGAGGTTAGTATACAGCATCAAGAAGGCCTTTTGGCATTTTACAGTAGCCCATATCATTTTACTTTTCATGGCCTCCTTTTTCTGGCCCCCATGTGCTAAAAGCACTCTTTGACATAGGAAGGGAACTTACATCTCTCCTAGGAAAGGTGCTCAGTAACTTGAATTCATCCCATGGAAATCCTTTGGAAGCCACGAAATCAAAGACAATCTGGAGCTTACTGCTGGCCAGGAAACGCCGCTCCAGGAACTCGCCACTGGGGGTTCGGATCCTCAATTTGCTAACAGGCTCAGCATTTTCTTCCTTTGGCTCTGGAGGCAGGGCTTGTTCTAAGGAGAGTCGGATGGCCTGAGTAGATTAAAAATTGAGTGTTAAAACAGGGCATAGATGGAATTACAGAGAATGGGTGAGGGAGAAAGTAGAAAAAAAAACCCTGAAACCTAATCATAACACATGAGTTATCAATTAATTAAAACATTTCAACTTTTTAAAAATAAGATTTATTTTGTACTGTATATATGTATGTATGTATGTATGTTTATGTATGTATGTGGATTCCAGATGACAACTTGCAGGAATTGGTTCTCTCCCTCCAGCATGTGGGTTCTGGAAGATTGAACTCAGGTCATCAAGCTTGGTGGCATGTGCCTTTATCTGCTGAGTCATCTCACCTGCCCCCCTTTAAATTGTTTTTAAGTGCATACTCCACTTATGTAGCTATTACTATTTCCAAGACCTTCTCCTCACCCTAGATAAGTGCTATTAATTTTATGCATGTCTTCAGAAAAGCACGCATTTTAAATTTTTTATAATATGTGAACTGGTGTTATATTAAGCTTTATATTTTTATTTAGCAATGTATGTGGAACTGCTTAATTTTTTTTGGTCGGAGCTGAGGGCCGAACCCAG
Organism: Onychomys torridus; assembly: GCF_903995425.1. Classification (NCBI taxonomy): domain Eukaryota; kingdom Metazoa; phylum Chordata; class Mammalia; order Rodentia; family Cricetidae; genus Onychomys; species Onychomys torridus. The sequence continues at coordinate 126,644,367 of NC_050444.1, read as the reverse complement.
GGCCTTGTGCTTGCTAGGCAAGTGCTCTAACACTGAGCTAAATTCCCAACCCCTTAAATTTTTTTTTTATTAAAGTAGCATATATAAGTAAAAGTGTCTAAATATTGTGTGCAACTTGGTAAATTTTCAGAACATCGACATAGTTATAAAACTTGCACCTGATCAAGATCTCAGAATCAAATCCCTTTTCTAGGGGCTCCCCGTCTTCAAAGTCTATCACTATCTGACTTTGAAGAGCCAGTTTTAAAAACCATTAATCTGAGCAAATGAGAAGGCTCAGTAGGTAAAGGCACTTGCTGCTCACACTTGGTGATCTGAATTCAATCCCTGGAGCCTACATGGTAGAAGAAGAGCACTGACTTGTATAAGCTGTCCTCTGACTTCTGCATGTACCATCTAACAAAGCAAATACATTTACAGAGCCTTAACCTCATTAGGAATATAGGTGTCCTGTTATGACAGACTGAGGATGAAATGTTGGTTATTAGGTAAGTAACGGACTTTCTGACCATACATATAAGAGAAAAGGTCAGGGTCAAGTGTATAGCTTAGTGGTAGAGCACTTGCCTACCATGCACATAGTCTGAGTTTGATTCCCAAAGTCACAACATCTTCCTTAAAAAGTCCTTGTATAAAACACAGTCATATTTAAAAAATACTTAGTGCTGATACCTGGTCAGCACTTAGTTGGTGGGACTAGTGCCTCATGTTGAATATAACACCGTGAACAACTGAGGACAGTTGCTACTGTTGTTGGTACAATTATTCCTTTTACATACTTCAAATCAGAACTTAATTCAGTGTTTCCTGGTTTTCTACTGCTTTCTCTTTAATCCACCTGCCTGCTTGCTTCTATTTTGACATTTCCCTGTGCAGTAACAGATGCTACATAATTGTTTGAACTCAGTGATTACACTGGGGAGAATAAACAACAGTAGCCCATTAGTCTATTCATTGTGCAGACCGTTTCTGCTCCTCAATGTAAGCAGTCTCTATGGCTTTTCTGCAGAATGAAAGCAAACCTCAGCTATCCCATACTAGTGGACCAATGTGGAAGCAATGAAGAAATAATAGGTAAGTCCACTACTGCCTTGCTTCTGAATAACCAACTGTTTCATGGGCAAAAAGAACAAAAATACAGCAGTAGCCCAGTCTCAAATATACTAAATGCAAAGGATTTGTGTAAGCAAACATTGTTTTAAAACAATGACACAAAGGACACCTAAACTCAAACAGTCACTGTAAACAGCACTGTTAAACTTCATTTGGTTTACTCAATAAATACAGGATTTTTTATTTGCATTATTTTAGGTTCGTGATAAAGTGAGGCTGGTATAAGAAATATGAACTGTTCTTAAAAACAGTTAAAAGTATCTTCTTACTTAAAGCATTCACATCTCTACAATGAGAAATGGAGATATTTTATGAAGTAAAATTAGGCACTGAAAACAGATACTCAGAAAAGACCGCTTCTACACTGTTTCAGGTACATGCCTTTGATCCCAGCACATGGGAGGCAGAGGCAAGTAGATCTCTGTGAGATCAAGGCCAGCCTGGTCTACAGAGTGAGTCCAGGACAGCCAGGGTTACACAGAGAAATCCTATATCGAAAACCCAAAAATATTTAAAAAAGGAAACAAAATATATTCTTTTACCAAACCTTTATAATCATACTCAAAGATTGGCTTGATACATTTGCATATACATGTATAAAAACAAGGGTACATTATATTCCAGGCTTTTTTTTTTTTTTTTGATTTTTCAAGACAGGGTTTCTCTGTAGCTTTGGAGCCTGTCCTGGACTAGCTCTGTAGACCAGGCTGGCCTCGAACTCACAGAGATCCACCTGCCTCTGCCTCCCGAGTGCTGGGATTACAGGAGTGCACCACCACCACCCAGCATTCTAGACTTTTATTAGTAAAGTAAGTAGCAAATAACAATTTACAATGTTAAACAGTCTAAAGCTAACATTAATTCTATGAATTCTTGCTGAGTATTTTTCTAAGTTAGGCACTGTTTTAGACAACAGGAAAAGAACAAAGAAAAAAAAAGCACAAAAAATTTCTGCTTAAATTGAGCTTAATCTTTCAGTAGGGTGATGACAAACACCAAGGCAACAAAATATATAGGAAAATGTGTACTCATTGATTATATAATACATTAATTACATATAGAGTGGGGAATGCTAGAAGAATGGAGAAAGACCACAATTTCCAACACTGTAAGCCACATTAAGAAAAGGCCTAGCAAGAGTGGAAGCCACATGAACATTTGGGTCACAAAGCATTACAGGTAGGAATCACAGTGAACATCAAGGCTCTATGTGACAGGAGCAGAGTGAAGAAGAGTTGAGAGGAAACAAAGAGGGCATTCAGAACATATTCCGCTTGAGAAAGCCATTTAATGATTTTATTCCTCCTTTAACATTAAGAAATAATGTACAGACGATAAGCCTGCTGTGTGTATATATGTGTGCATATGTGTGATACTGAGTATCTAACCCAGGGCTTTGTACTTGTGAGGCAAACACCCTGTCACTGATCCATATTCCCAATGCACAGAATTCTTAGTTTTGATGAAGTCTTTTTTTTTCCACTCAGTGAAGTTTTATTTGGTGGGGTGAGGGAGTGAGAGAGAGAGGGAGGGAAGGAGAGAGGGAAGGAAGGAGACAAGACAGAGAGAGAGAGAGAGAGAGAGAGAGAGAGAGAGAGAGAGAGAGGCGAAGGGTGCACACCTCATGGGAAGAAATCCGAAGAGCAATGAAGTCTTATTTAGAGTTTTTCTTTAGTGATTAAAATACAAAAAATTTATGCTTTATGTCTGTATTTAATTATAAGCATATGACTGCAGTTGCCCATAGAAGCCAGAAGTGCATCAGATCCTCTGTAAGCCAGACTTACAGGTAGTTGAGAACTGCCTACCATGGGACCTGGGAACTGAACTAGGTCCTCTGAACAACAGACTGTGCTCTTAAACCACTGAGTCATCTCTCCAGCCCTGAGACTTCTTATTTTGTGGATCATGACTTTGATGTTTTTGGAGACAGGGTTTCTCTGCATAGTCATGAAGATTTTTCTCCTGTGTTTTTTCCCTAGAACTTTTACGATGATAAAGTCTCAAATTCCAAAAGTGTGTTCTTTTTCATCATTGTTTTGACCACTCCAGTTCTATTTCTTCTTCAAATATATTTTAGAAACAGTTTGTCAGCTTCTAGGTGAAGTTCTACAGATATACAACTGAGATCAATATAAGGTGTTAGCTTTGACTTGGAGATGTGAAGTTAATATAAGAAGCATGACATAACAATTGTGTTAAAGGCTGCATTAAGACCATGAAAGGTAAAACATGGACTCAAGTTAGGTAGTTGGGTGGCCTTTGGGTAAGTTTGGTAGAAGCAGAGTTAATGGGGAAATATCTGAGTTTTGCAAGTATATTTTTAAAGTAGGTCAAAACATATAATCATTAAATATGGATGTGAGGCCGGATGGATATGGCACACACCTTTAATCCCAGCACTCGGGAGGCAGAGCCAGGCGGATCTCTGTGAGTTCGAGGCCAGCCTGGTCTACAAAGTGAGTTCCAGGAAAGGCTCAAAACTACACAGAGAAACCCTGTCTCGAAAAACCAAAACAAACAAACAAACAAACAAATAAGTAAATAAATAAATATGGATGTGAAAGATAGAAGTCAAGCATGATACCAAGGTTTGTGCTCAAACTACTAAAAGATTTTCCACTTACTAAGCGAGGCAGGAAAGGTACAGAAGGCAGATTTGGGTAGGAAAGGTGTGATCAAGTTTAAGATTTTAGACAAACAAAGTTTATGATATATATTAGCAATGTAAGTAGAGATGATGGCCTGGCAATAAAAATCTCGAGGGAACTTGCCAAGTCTTCTAATATAATTTCTGTTTTCTTGCCTTTAATATTATTTAATGTTTTCTACTTCAGGAGACATCAAAGCTTAAAAGAAAATAATTTTGGGTAGACAGAAAAAGCATAACTTTGAAAGGAAATGAATACAACTGAATAACTCTGTCAGTTCTTTCCCATCATTAATTCTTCAAAACGTGGCCCTTTCAAGCATAGCTCTAATAAGTGAACTGTTCTCTAAGTTTGTCCATGTAGTGTTCTCCAGTAAAACATATCTTTCTACATTTATTCACAACTAAGGCCCTTCCCCGGCCCTCCATCCAACCATTAACCTAATCAAAACATTGCTCTGCTTCATGTAATGCTACCATCTGGCTACCCTGCCCCTCTGTGAAGTCTTTCTTGTGCTTTTCTACCTTTAGAAACCATCTCCTTCCTCCACACATTTGAAGCACTCTGCTGCTTTAGTAATTTTATAATGTACACTATCTTTTCTTGTAGTTATTTTGTACTTGTCCATCTCTTACACTAGATAATGAGCTTCTTGAGGGCTGGACTATGTCTTACAAATATAACACAGTAAGTTAGGTAAGTAAACATAGCAACTGATTTAACGACTTATAAATAAAATACCAATAAACATCTGCTCAACACAGAGTAAAACTTTAGTTGAGTCTTTTCTCTACTTGCCAAAAACTCAGTAACAAGGAAAGCTATCCTGGATGACAGTTGCTTACACATTCTATAGGCACTGTAAGATCCTGCCTACAGAAATACGTGACATAAATTATAGTTTGGCTTTATGACTTGAATTACATGAAAATATCTGTCAGGAGAGGTCATATGTTCACCACACACAGATTCCTCTTCGAGAACTAGAGGAATCACTACTCTAAGGCTTCAGTGCCAGAAAAATCTAGGTTATCCTTAGAAAGACTAGCTATATTATCTGATGTTAAACTCATATAGTGGAACTTTGAAACTACTGTATCTTTCATTGTTTTAGCTCAAGAGAAATATAGAACACACTGTGCAGCTCACTTTGAGCAAATCTGATTATATGTATTTGTTCCCCTCTAGAGTTACTTGTCAAACATGCTCATAATCACTTTTTGCTTATCTTCTTCTAGTTGTCCGTATTTGTACATCTATCATTCTTTTTAAAATTCGTTCAATTACAAATATTTATACATATCACTTAAAACTATTTTGGACTAGGAGGAGTGGAGTGAGGTGAATCTGCAGTTGGGATGTATATGAGAAGAATAAATAATTTTTTTTAAAAAGGATACATATAAATTAGTAAAAGGGAAAGGTTTCTGTTGTAACGTTTTTTGTTTTTCCTTCAGTATAGTCATAACTTATTTGTTTATTATGGTCAAGGACTGGATTAATATATCTTTATATATTTTATTAATTTCATTCTAACAATTGCTTATAAAAAATGAGGTCAATTAATAGGGAATTTCCTTGTGAACAAGGTGATTTGACTGTTCATATTTCTATCTTGAAATATCAGAGATAATAGAAATAACAAAACTACTCTTGTTTCTCAATGTAATTATATGGACTGGGATTTCTACTCGGAAGGCTAGCAGTGTTACTGTGGAAAATCAGGTGACCTAGCTTCTGATCCAGATTATATGTTCAACCAGTTTGGTGACAACAGGTAAGCCAGACCTTTCTGGGTCTTAGAGGTTGAATAACAGCAGCTATTCCCTAGTGTTGTGGTTTGTGGCATACTAGCGTGCTGCAATATGTTAACAGGCAAATAACAGAAAAATTAAGGTAAGACTGGAATAAAAAAACAAAACAAAACAAAAACCCAAAAAACCTTTGTGACAGATAGTGAGGGAAGTTTGAGAAAACAGTATTGCCAAAGTTGTATTTTGTGGGAAAATATCAATGGAAAAGTGCAAGGACTGACTGCTGCAATGTTTAATCTGTACCTCTCCTTGATTCCTACCCTTTTACATGTTAACAACTGGAATACACACACAGGTAGAATTATGTCTTATCTGAAATGCTTGGGGCCAGAAGTGCTTTAGATTTCAGGAGATTTTGGTATGCGGATATTTACATATATGAGGTGTCTTCTATAGATATGCCTTATAAATATTTGAAGAAGAAAATTTTAGCCCAGGGTAAATGATGCAAATTATTAGAAGTAAGTATACATGCTATCATATTATCAATACAGAACATGTATTAAATTTTTGTGTACTTAAGTTTTTAAAAAATAAATTTTATTTTATATGAGTGTTATGCCTCCATGTATGTTTATGTACTACATGTGTGCCTGACATCTGCAGAAGCCAGAAGAGGACATTAGATTCCCTAGGACTAGAGTTAAAGACTGTGAGGAGCTACTGTGTGGATGCTGGGAACTGAACCTAGGCCCTCTGGTGGAGCAGCCAGTGCTCTTAACCACTGAGTCATCTCTCCAGCCCGAATCTTTACTCTTGATTGAGCAAGCTAGTGTGGTTGTAGATCCCCTGTAAGAAAGAGGGAGGGTATGGTGGCTCATGCCTGTAATCTCAGTAATTAAAAGGCAGAACTATGTAGTATGATCCTATCTCAAAAACAAATGAAAAACAAAACAAACCCAAATATGGGGTGGGGGAGGAGATGGAGGGAAGGAGACAGAAAGTTCATGTGTAAAAGAGCAGCAATCTCAAGTTTTTAAACTGTGTTTCTTTAAAATTTTAAAACTACATTTACTTTTTACATTAATTAACTGTGTGTGTGTGACATGTGTGGAGGTCAGAGGACAGCTTGTGGGAGCCAGTTCTCTACTTCTACCATACAGGATCCAAGGACCAAATTTAAGTAGTCAGGCTTGGTGGCAGGTATCTTTACTGGATGAGTCATCTCAGTATTAGTATTCCTTAAACTAGCTTAAGAGGATCGTGGATAATTCTCTGTATCTGAAGTCTACAAATTTCTACATATATGACTACTGTAGATACATAAACGATACTTGGACTAGAATAGGGTATGTAGAAGGCCATGAGTTTTATAGTTATAAGGATCTTAGGTGAGAATCTCAGCTGTTTCTAGTTCTACACATGACTCACTGATTTTTCTTACTTGTGAAGAGAAATCTCTAACCTTGTGCCTTGTTCTCATGATTATTGAATAAGAATATTCAAAGCAGCTAGCAGAGCTGTTAAGGTACAGATGCAGTACAATGAGAATCAGGGTTTGCATATGTAGCAGATACTTGGGAAGTATCAGAACACAGACAGATGCATCTTAGACATCATTCAAGATCTAGCTCAAATATTACTTCTTCATATATTTTCTGATTATCAAAGCTATGAAAGATTTTTTTTCTCTGTCCCTTACTCCCTAAATATTTTGCTTTTACTTATCCTATGCCACTTAGTACATTCTTTTCCCTGTTGATTTCCTCTTATTTTGTAGACATATTATATATTCCTAAGATTTAATTGGTTGTTGCAGGCAGAAAGCATTATTATTATTTGTTTCCCTTGCTGTGTTCCATGTAATTCTTGTTGTTGTTATTGTTATTTTTTGATTTGGGGGCAGAGTAGCTAGCTCAAAAAGAAAAGAAAAAATAACCGAACAAACAAGAAAAGATAAGTAAATAAAAGTAGATAGGTTGTCTGCTGGCCACTAGTAATGTGTACACATACAGAGTAAAACAGGGGTGAAATAAGTGAATAAATCAAAGTATGGTATCTTTTACCAAGAATGGTAAGTAATAAAATTTCTCAGACCTCTAGATTTTTCATAAATTGTCAGATAGCTCCTTCATTTTAATAAGTGAACCACACTATTGACCTCCTGCCTAGAAAAGTATTCTAAATGCCCCTGCAGTGGAAGAATCCCTCAATACTGCTCCCCTTATTCCTACTGTACTTAGGCATACGTCTCTCACAATGTTTATTATTCTAGCACCATAATTCTACATTTTAAAGACTATGAAGCTTGGCAAGGCAGATCCCACATGTGTATCACTATCTACTAAGACTGTGAAGTACATAGTATAAAAAACACAGTGAGTAAGTATAAATTTCCTCTACTTCATATAGGCATAACCTCAAAAGGAAAATAGCAGCTGAACAAATCTAGAGACTCAATACAAGACATTGTAGAAGTAGCACTGGAATTTTTTGATGGGTTAAAGTCTGGGGAAGGGAAAACACTTGTTATGTTCTCAGAGTAAGAAAATCTAAGAATGATGGAGTCAAAAAATGGGAATAGAAACGAAGGGAAAAGAAACCATGACTAGAACTCTACCTGATCAAGCTTTTTCTAAGAGTTCCATATACCAGACAGGGAATAATTCTTTTAAAGGCAGTCTAGGTCTTTTATACAAAACCAGCCCAAGAAAAGCACAAATGTGTTTTAAAAAATACTAATAACCTCACTACCAAATACAACAGAGTATCTTTCTGAAATTACAGCCTACCTCTCGTTCCTCTTCTTGCTCTTTGCGAATCTGCTCCAAACGAAACTGTTCTGCCATCTCTCTCTCATGAGCTTCTCTCTGTTGATGTAATGGACAAGGACAAATACTAATAAACATTTATATAAAAAATAATAAAACAAAGGAATCAAGCTTATATAAGGATTGTGATAAATGTTTAACAGTGTTGAATTCCGCTATGAGGATTTTTTTTTTTAATTGAGTTACATGAAGCGATTGGGTGGAAATCTACTTTTCTACTCTGGGGGGGAGGGGGAAAAAGTACAAGTTATATCCAAAGGGCTTATTCAATATAATTTACACAGGCCCTGTGATAATAGCAATGTTTCTTTCTGGAATAAGAATGTAAATGGAAAACTACAAAAAGTAGTTTTCTGATATGCTGGATTCTTGGTCACACACACACACACACACACACACACACACACACACACACACAGAGCTGAGCTGGCAGCATGCCTGCCTAGTATACATGAAGCTCTGGTTTGATCCCCAGCACCACAAAGCATGAACTGAGCATGCTGTCACATGTGTGAATCCTAGCACTCTGGAGGTGTAAGCAGGAGGATAAGAAGTTTAGGGTTATTCTTGGCTATATAGTGAGTTAAAGGTCTGCCCAGGATTCACAGTCTGTTTCTAAAACCAAACCAAACCAAAGCAAACCAAAGCAAACCAAAACATCACCACCACAACCCCCACTCAACAAAAACCACCCCCAGGGCATTTCTCTTGTGCCTAAATTTTGATCCTTTCTTCTTGTGCTCTGGTACAAACCTCAAGTTTTAGTCACAACAGTGTGTCTTTATGCCTCCAAGTGTTCTGGAGGCTAGCTTGCTCTACTACCCTTTCCTCTGCATAGTCCATGTAGATCACCTATATGAAAGCATTTCCAGCACATTCCCATTTCAAAACAGCTGAAAGATTTTTTTTTTTTCCTCACTGAAACTCTAGTTCACTAGCATTCACAAATTCGGTGCTTCTTTGATGCCTTGTGGGCCACCTGCCTAAAGGAACGCAGTCTGTGGTCCTGACTTAAGCCATTCCACCAAACTGTAAGTCGTTTGCGGGAACCAACAAGACTTACTCATTTTCTGCTCCTTCAATACCCAATACAGCAGCATGTGCTTAAGAAGCATTGACTAGGTCACTGTTTCTAAACCTAAAAGCACAGTAGTCACCAAAAGGACTTAAATGAACATCTGGGCAGGTGAGTGACTCAGCAAGGAAGGGTGCCTGAGGCCATATCTGATACCCTGAGTTAGATTATTAGGACCTGCAATGTAGAAGGAGAGAACTGACTCGTTCAAGGCACACACACACACACACACACACACACACACACACCAGCACAAAAATGTAGTAATAAGTAAATGTTAAAAACTCTACTGGGTTCTACCATACACTAATTATAATACAGATAGCAGGCTAATTTTCTTATCAATTTTATTATTCTGACACAATTTATTTTGTCAAAATGAACGATAATATGAGAATTATGGGTAAAACTATTTTCTGTTAACTGAACCTAGCTTTTTCTAAAGAAAATTTAACATTTTTTAGGGTGCCAAGTGATATGTGTGTGTGTGTGTGTGTGTGTGTGTGTGTGTGTGTGTATACATATATATATTTATACATATATATAGATAGATAGATAGAGATAGAGAAAGAGAGATAGATAGATAGAGAGAGAGAGAGAGAGAGAGAGAGAGAGAGAGAGAGAGAGAGAGAGAGATGGCATTCAGACAACCAAAAACCATTTAGGATTCAGTTCTATATTCCAGAAGACACTTGACCAAACCTACCTTTGCCCTGTCGGCTTCAAGGGAAAGACGATAGGCCTCATCTTGTTCTCTCTTCACATTTTCTCTGGCTTCACGTTCATCCTTAAATGAAAGATTCAGGTTAAGTTTCATCTTTTTTTAAGGAGAAAAAAAAAGTAAAGTATCCTGTTTTATTTCTAAATGAACTTATTACAATTAAAGAAGAAACTTTTAAAGTGTACAGAATAAGCAAACAAGCAAGAACAGCAACCTGATACACAGCAAAAATAAGAATATCTGAATCCTAGCTCTACTGTATATAAACTAACCATGTGACTATTTGTAAGTCACTTAACTCTAGAAATCGTGCATTTCCTCTATAGCAAATTGAAACACTACTTGTCATATATGGCTGTTGTGAGAATTAAATGCAGTAGCATATGAACTGTAGCAAAGCATGGAATGCTTAATTTATTTGTATAATTATGAGCTCCTCTACCCTTTTCTCCTAATTTGCAGACTTTTAGCATTGGTATTAAGGACTGGGAGGAAATTTTTTTAAAGGCGGAAAGCAAAATACTCTTGTTAACCTCATTTTACACCACATCACTAAAATTTCAGTTAAGACAAAAAATCTTTCTTCTTTTGGTTATTAAGTAGTCCCCTACTACATTCATACTCAAATCATATGGCTAATAGAAATAAATATTTTACAATTTGTCTTTCTCTCTCATATGTAGAACCTAGCCAACAATACAGGTACACGTAGAACAGTAAAACATGAAAAAGGAGAACTAGAAAAGCTAAACCTAAGAGGCTGGCTGGCCAATGAGCTTAGAGCCCTGCTTCCAGTCCCCCAGCACTGGAGTCACACACCACACTGGTGAGCCTGTCTTTTAATGAGTGTGGAGGATCTGAACTTAGGTCCTCATGCTTGTGTGGCACTTGTCTGACAGCCATTTCCAGGTCCTCTTTTAGAACACCTTTAGTTTCTAAAGTGAGGAAACCATCTACCTAAATTGAACTCTTGATTTTATATGAAATTAAAAATCAATTCACTAATGAAATTTTTTATTTGTAAAATCCACTGGAATATCTAAAATATACCTACTTTATTATTATTATTATTATAATTATTTTTGAGATGGTTTCACTGTATAGTCCTGGCTGTCCTGGCAATCACAGAGATTTGCCTGCTTTTGCCTGGGATTAAAGATATGCACTCCCACCTGAGCTGACCTGCTCTGGGGATTGGATGGCCAAACAACCTGGCTGTCATGATTGAACTCTCATCCAGTGTCTGATAGAAGTGGATGCACAGATCCATGGCCAGGCCCCAGGTGAAGCTTCAGGAGTCCAATTGGTGAGAAAGAGGAGGGATTGTATGAGTAAGAGATATTGAGACCATGATTGGAAAAAGTACAGAGACAAATAGCCAAACTAATGGAAATGCATGAACTGTGAACCAATGGCTGAGGAGCCCCCATGGAACTGGACCAGGCACTCTGGATAAGTGAGACAGTTGAGTAGCTTGAACTGTTTGGGAGACCCCCCCCAGGCAGTGAAGCCTGGACCTGTCCTTGGTGTATGGGCTGGCTTTTTGGAGTGTGGGGCCTATGCTGGGACACTTTGCTCAGCCTTGGCGTAGGGAGGAGGGGACTGGACCTTGCCTTGAAAGAGGTGGGAATGGGGGGGTGGGTTGGGGGGCTGGGAAGAGGGAAGACAGGGGAATCTGTGGCTGATATGTGAAATTAAGTTAATTATAATTATAACTTAAGATATGCACTCCCATGCCTGGTCAAGTACTTAATAATTTAATAAAGTATTTAATAAATAACTGCACCCATGAGTCTAAGTTTCCCTTTCAGTCGTTGTTGCATTAGGCTGAAAATATACAGTCACAAATATTTGCCCATTTCTGATCTGTTACAGAAATTTCAAAAGGCTTAACACTTCCGTTCCCTTTCTAATTCACTATATGCCCTCTCAAGGCTGAGTGTATGTTCAGCACTCTCTTAGGTGCCCTCTCTAATCCTAGTCAAGACTGGCCTTCTCCCTATGGCCTTCTCATTCCAATATTTGGGTTATTACAAAGCAAAAACATATAATAAGTAAACTGAAAAATACAAATAAAAATGGACCTTGAAACATACTAGAGACATATTTAGCAGTATATTTTTAACTACACAGACATATTTTCCTTTACATTTCCACTAACTCCAACTAATAATCTTTTACTCCATTCTATTTATGAGGTTTTATGGTTATTTTACACGATCCACAAGTCATACTCCTGTTTCTGTTTACATACTCCTTCAGGGAATTTACTACTCTGTAAACACCCGTCCTTAACCCAAACACAAGTTTTTGCAGAACGCCACTTAGATATTTCATCTAAACCAGTTAATCTGTATTCAATAGTTTCTTCATCATAACTGAGGAGGGGCACTGGGTGGGCCAGCATACTTGTGCACAAGTCCTGGTGTTGCCAATGGCAATCTATATGAATGGGTAAATGTTTTCCTTTTCTGACATCAATTAAAGCATTGAACTCTTTATGGATCCAGTGTGCCTGTGGATAAATATATTTTCGGAATTATCTATGTCTAAAATGAAATCAACAAGTTATAAGAATAATCTTGCCCCTTTCTACATCTATACAAACATGTACTATGTAAATATTTAGGATGCTTAAAATTTTAAATTGACCTTATTTTTCCTGAAATTAGTTCCAATTTCAGAATATTCTGTGTTTTCCCTTTAAAGCATTTAAGGTGTTCTTATCTACGTGTGCACACACATATAGAGGCCAAAGGTTGATATGGTTTGTCTTCTTCTATTGTGCTAAACCTTAGTGTTTTTTTCTTTCTACTTATTCTTCTCTTATACACTGCATCCTGACTGCAGTTTCCCCTCCCTCCACTCCTCTCATCCCCTCAGATCTTCTGCTCTGAGAGCAGGCCTCCCAGGGATATCACCTAAACATGACATAACAAGATGCAACAAGGCTAGGCACAAACCCTTGGTTCAAAGCTGAATGAAGCCACCCATTAGGAGGAAAAGGGTTCCAAGAGCAGGCCAAAGAGTCAGAGGCACCCCCACTCCCACTATTACAAGTCCCACAAAAACCTCAAGCTAACAACCATAACATAGCTACAGGACCTAGTGTAGAACCATACAGGCTCTGTGATTGGTGCTTCAGTCTCTGTAAGCCCCTAAGAGCCACACTTAGTTGAGTCTGTGGGCTGTGTTCTCCTGGTATTCTTGATTACTTTTTAAGAGAAAAATCTCTCAAAGTCTGGGTTCACAGATTTGGATAGGCTCACTGGCCAGAAGCCCCTGGGATCTGCCTGCTTCTTCTGACAGTCCTGAGGTTATAGATACACACTGCCAAGGCTGGCTTTTATGTGGGTGCTGGAAATCTATCTAACTCGAAATCCTTGTGCACAGCAAAAACTTTGACCACTCCTGTCTGTCTTTCTTTTACATGTTCTATGTAGCTTTGGCTGGCCTGGGTAGCTATATAGATCAGGCTAGTTAGCCTCAAACTCATAGAGATATGCCTGCTTCTGCTTCCCAAATGCTGTTATTAAGGGCATGTGCCACCATGCTTCGATTTTAAAAAACAAAAACAAAAAACTTTTTTTATTTTGATATTGGCTCCATGTAGCCTAGGCTGGCTTTGAACAACTGATTTTATTGCCTCTACCTTTTGAGTACTAAGATTACAGGCCTGTGCCACCAGGCTTGGATTCTATTTTCATTTATTTATTTTAATGTTGGGGAGTAGATCTAGGGTTTTGTACATGCTAAGGACAGGACCTACCACTGAGTTACATCCTCAGCTCCAAGTGTACACTGGATAAATAATCATCATTTTAGGCATAAAGCACCAATTGTTTGCAGTGAAAATAGGAAACAAGGAATAGCTCATCTATAGTGCAACCCTGCCTGTTCACTGTAGACAGCCGGTTGGGCAGGCCTGACTTGTTATGATACTCTGTACATTCTAAAAGGGACAAGCTACAACAGCTGGAAGCCATTTCAATACAACTATAGTTCACAATTAAGTTCTCGAAGTAAACAGTCTGTTTTAGAACAGACTGTTGCAAATATAAAAGGCCATTAAGTACACATCTGATGTAAAAGACTAAACCAACTAGTCACCATCCTGCCTGCTCATCTTTTCTCCTTTCTTTTTGCCACAAATATTAAGTATCATTTTAACATTCACTATGACATTAGCACTGGGGATTCAGAGTAGGCCAGATAATTCACGTGTGATATCATTATCATTTGTTAAAGAGTGTACTGATCTATTGTTGTGTTCCGGAGTTAAGTTACTCTCTTCCTTAAGTAATGTTGCTTTCTGGTCCATCAGCTCTACTGCTCAAAGCCCCACCTGTTTTCATACACTTTTATAAACATAGAAGGACCACTAAGTCCAAAGGAGACATTTTAGACATGGAGAATGAGGACAGATGAAGTGCATGCACCTATCTAATAACGCTAGTGGCAGAGCTTAGATGGGAGCCCAGGACTCCTGAATGCTTCCCCAGCTTTTCCTTGCTTATACTCCTTCCTGACCATCATGGCAGAAGGACTGCTTGAAGGCATATGGTTCAGAATGAAATTTCACAAATTTATTATGGTTTTCCCATGTGTTTGTGATTATTTGTACATGGCTATATTTGTTCTTATCTTTTCTTTAGATTTTATACCAACTGCCCTACTCAAAGCTATGCCCAGTTTAGGGGATTAGAGGTAATACTGTTGAGGTACTTCCTGATACACACAGATTATACCGTATCATCAGAGTTAAAAAAAAAAAATCCCAGGGGTTGGGGTTAAACTTAATCTACAAATCTAGTTTTATAACCTGAAGTGCTCTTGGCCCTACTCCTGTGGCCTACAAATATATCTTTGTAGAGTGAATTCTAGGCCAGCCTGAGTTACAGAGTGAGACCCTGTCTCAAAAATCTGAAAAAGACAACAGATAGACAGAAAAAAAAATCATAAGAATTAAAAACTTCTGTGCATCAAAGGATGCCATTAAGAGAAAGGATGATTACAAAATGTAATTAATATTTACAAATCAAAAAAAGGGCAAAAGGCTCAAATAGGCATCTTTAAATAAGACCATAAATGTTCATTAACTAAGACCATTAAATGTTCATGCTATGTATTCATAGTAGTACTCACAATAGCCAGGAGGTACAAATAACCCAAGAATCCACCAACAGAAAGATGAAGATACAAATGTGGTACACACATATATGCACACACACAAAATTATTATTCAGGTATAAAAAGAAATGATACTACAATATAGATAAACATTAAGGACACTATGTTAGAGAGGATAATGATCATGTTTCTGTTCACATAAGGTACTTAGAACAGGAAACCTTATACAGAGAATATAGATCAGAGACTTCTTTGGGGAGCAGTGCTATTGGCTAGAAACACTAGTTCAGTGGTTACTCAAGTGTTCTGAATAGACACCCTGCCCTCCTCCTGAGATGACCAGAACAGGTAGCCTTTCACTGTAAGAAGTTAGCTGAATTTCTCAACAGTCTCCATCTGTAACAGAGAAGCTTCTTTAATGAGGACTGATAACTACACTTATCTGTGGGTATAAGGATAAGTATTTAGAATGTAGTTAGCAAAGTAGCATTTTAGAAGGTTTTCCTCTAAGATCCATGATCTCACTAGCCAGGAGAAGTTAGGTAGGTTTCCAGTAACAAACATGATTTTTCTATTTTTGAGTAGGCCTTAAGTTAATAGTACTGGCTGCTTTTCCAAAGGACCTAGGTTCAATTCCCAGCACCCACATGGCAGCTCACAACTGAATGTAACTTCAGTTCTAGGGGATCCTACACCTCCACACAGACATACATGCAGGCAAAACACCAATGCACATAAAAAATAAAATGTAAAAAAGTTAAAAAAAATAACAAAAGATGCAAAGATTTTGAGAGGGGGCACAGGGTGGTACATGGAAGGGTTGGGTAAAAAGGGATTGGGGAAATGATGTAATTATATTTTAATTAAAGTAATTTTAAAATATATTTACATCCAACACCCACCCATCCACCCATCCACCTATCCATCCATCCACCTAACCATCTATCTATCTATCCATCCATCCATCTATCTAAGAAGTCAGCTCTAGGTTGACACTTACAGGTACTCTTTATCAGGTTAAGAACATTCTGCTCTAAATCATATCACACTCAAAGTGTTTTCAGCATTAGAAATAGATTAACTGTTATCTGCATCCACTGGGATGATTACAGGGTGAACCACACTGGTTAAATTTTGCTTGCTTGCTTGCTTGTTTAAAAGCTATCATTTTAACAATAACTTCTTCATCTGTATTGACTAGCCCCTAACATGAATTCTTTCACCATCCTTCCTATGCCAAAGGCAGATGTAACTGTCTTTCACCTTAATGAACTTCAGAGAGCTGGCATTAGAGAGATGGATTTTAATGTATGGCAAAAAAGAAATAAAAATCATCCATAATAGAAAGGAAGAAGTAGAACTCCCTATATTCAAAAGAAAAATAGTAAGATGTGGAAAATTTATGGATTCTATCAAAATCAGTAAGTGAGTCCACAGGATATAAGACAGGAAGCAAGCAATTGCATTTGTTTAACTCTGTGAAGCTATGTTACTTTGCCTACCTAAAACACTTGATTGGTCTAATAAACAAATAAATGGCCAACAACTAGGCAGGAAAGAGAAACAAGAGAGGCTGGCAGGCACAGAGAATAAATAGTAGGATAAATCTAGGTAAGAGAGTGAGGAGTAAGAAAAGGAGAAGGAGAGGAGGATGCCAGGGGCCAGCTACTCAGCCATGGAGTAAGAAGGAAAGAATGATATATAGAAAAACGGTAAAAAGCTCAGAGGCAAAATGTTGTTAAAGAGAAATGGAGTAATTTAAGTTAGAAAAGTTGGCTAGAAACAAGCCAAGCTAAGGCTGGACATTCTTAAGTAAGAATAAGTCTCCATGTATTTATTATTTGGAAGCTAGGTGGCAGGCCCCCAAAGAGGAAAAAATAAAAAATAAAGAAAAAGAAAACCAACTACAGCTATAAAAGGATAATACATGAAATACTGTGAAAAACACAAATAATCTGTAACAGTTATGACAGTGTAAAATACATGAAATACTGTTAAAAGCACACAAATGATTTGTACATCAAGAGTAATAAAACACTAAAGATCTAGCAAATAAAAAGAAATCACTTTCATGGATTAGGAAAAACACCGTTTTTAATGACAATTCTCTCCAAAAGATCTACAGATTCAACATAATTCCAACCAAAATACCCAAAGAAACTGACAAGCTCATCCAGACATTCAAGGGAATGGGAACAACTGCAAAAGCTCCGAGAAGAACAGCTAGAGGACTCTGACTTACCTCCAGAATGGTCATGATGCTGAAGTAAGAACATGGCATCAGTATAAGGACAGAACAAAGGGAAAGGCAGAGTTCAGATACGGACCTATGTTCTACAAGCTAATAGTTTTTCCACACTGGCACCACAGTAATTTGGTGGAAAAGGATGATGCTCCAAAAATAGTGCTGGAACTACTAGATATCCACATAGCTCAAGAATTTCTATGCATAAATTTTTATTTACAAAACAAACCAAATGGATTATAAACCTCAATGTAAGATCTGCATCAATACTACCACAGGAACACAGGAAAGTACAGTGACCATGTGTTAGGAGACAATTAGATTTGATTCAAAAGCATGGATACATGAAAGAAAAAATGTTTAAATTGAATTAAAATATAAAAATTAAAAACTTTTGTTCTTTTTAAAGACAACCAAAACTTACTTTATAAAAGAGAATAAAAGACAAGCTACAGATAGGGAGAAAAATCTTTACACATCATGTCAAATAAAGAAC
Organism: Onychomys torridus; assembly: GCF_903995425.1. Taxonomy (NCBI): domain Eukaryota; kingdom Metazoa; phylum Chordata; class Mammalia; order Rodentia; family Cricetidae; genus Onychomys; species Onychomys torridus. Next base: position 126,626,351 of record NC_050444.1, on the reverse strand, counting down.
TTTGTAACTTAGATATGTAAAGGACTCTCAAAATAAAATAAGTAATGAAAGATCCAAGTTTAAAAAATGGGAAAGATTTTCAAACCCTTTCATCAATTAAAGGCATATGTAAAACACATGAGCCACATGAAAAGACTCTCCATCTCATTAGTAAATAGGAAATGGAAACTAAAACCAGCAAACAGCACTACACACTCATTTGAATGTCTAAAATGAAAAACATTATACCAAGTGCTAACAAGAATGTGGAGATATTGACATTCCTGCACTCTGCTGCTGAGAATGCAAAACAGTCTCCCTGCTTTGGAAAACATTTGGCAGTTTATGAAAATGTTCACCATAAATATACCATATGACTCAAGGCTTCCAGCCCATACATGAACGTGCAAATAAACTTGCATAGAAATTTTCCTTGTGATAGCTCCCAAATAAGAAATAACCCATAAATTCTATCATTTAATGTTACAGAATGAAAATATAAAGCCTAAGAAAACCAGAAATCAATCAATCAATCAATCAATCAATCAATCTGGGTGACTATAAAGGAAAGGTTCTTACACAACTGACTGATAGTAACTGTCACAAAGGAATACCAGAACCACAGCCTTGCAGTGTCTACTAGAACCTTACACAAAAACTACTGCAAGCCTGGTGAGTGGTATTTGTCTACAACCCTAGTACTTGGGAGGCAGAGGCAGAAGGGTGGTGCATTCAATGTCATCCTGGGTTAAGTAGTGAATGACCCGATTTAAAAAACAAAACAAAAACAAACAATAAGCCTCATAAAAATATCCAACCAGTTTGACACAGGACTAGCATACTTTCTGTTAATAATCCTTGTGAACAAAAATTACTGTTTCATTTTTTACTTTTGCCTTTGAAACTTACTCCAGGCCTTGGCCAATTTGAATACACTCAAAGGTTACCCTGCATTCCCATTCTCACTGTGATGCCATTCTATTCCCCCAATGAACTATTAGTCTTACAGACAATGAAAAATGCAAACATTATTAAAAGTAGAAGCAGGGGCTTTTGTCAAAACATTTCTTGCTCAGAACAGTTATTGGAACCTCTCATGACACTACATGACAATTTCTCTTACAATTTTAGAGAGTGGGTACACATAGCCTTTTATCAGTGATATTTACATAAATTTTAAGCCAATCATGACTGGGTCCTTGTGTTTACAAACTCCACTGATTTAGAAACTTGAAGAAGTTAGCTCAGAACTGAGTGACTTTTACTGAAGAAAGTCAACACAAAAGACCAGGCCCAAGAAGAGAGCACTGAAATGCAGGATAAATGAGACCCATCACGCCATTCCCAACTGAAACCAGAAGAGACAGAAGAAGCTATTAAACAAGAGTGAAGACTCTCACTCTCAGCTTTGCCCTGCTTTTCCTCCGTGGAAATTATGAAGGGCAGTCAGATAAGGGTTCTATCAAATGGCAGATTGAATGTCCTCCTACTGGAAGCCAACATCATTCATACAGGGTTATGTAAAATCTTCAGTGTTTGTTTTCAGTGACCACTGGACAAGAGCTAATCTCAGGCTCATCTCATATGTGCAAATTTTATACTCTAGTGGCTGCTGGAGGTCAGACTTGCTCTACATATTCACAGGTTGTTTTTAAGATCCAGGATGCCTAACAATGAATGAAATATTTGACTCTGTTGGAATAATGTACAATAAGGTAACCACAAAACATACTGTAAATTAGAATTATTTGGCTATTTAACAGTTTTGTTTTTTTTAAATACTTAGGTAAAATTTTCAAATGCAATTATTCTTACATGCAACAATGTTAGTATTACTAGATAGTGCTTGTATAAACATTGTAAGAAAAACTAAGTGCCAATGAACTACATATACAGAAACAGTTAACCATGTTATATAAACTAGGTGCCACTGAACTACATATACAGAAACAATTAACCATGTTATGTAAACTAAGTGCCAATGAACTACATATATGGAAACAGTTAATCATGTTATATAAACTCCACTTTCATTAAAAATTTGATAAAAATCTAAACAAGAATTTTGGAAATTGTGGTATATCTATATAGTGGAATACTGTTCAGCAATAAAAAAAGAGTGGAATGATATATACAACAATGTAGATGAATCTCAAAATATTTTGGATAGTGAGAAAAGCTAGGCTATGACATATTTTAACCTGTTTCAAAATTCTATAAAATATAAATATATATTGACAGAAAGAGCATGGGCTTTGAGTTGGTAAAAAGACAGGCAAAAGAGAGACAAAGGGATACAAGGAAGCTTGGGGAGTGATGTACAGTTCACAATTTTAATTGTAGAAAAGGTTCTGTAAACTGCAAACTTTAAAATCTCATTTGTAGGTTCTTACTTATTCTTTAGATTTATCTTTATGAGTGGTTTCCTTGCATGTATGTCTGTGCATGCCTGGTTTCCACATGTGCCTAGTGACTGTGGAAGTCAGAACAGGGTATTGGACCCTACAGAACTGGAGTTATGGATAGTTGTGAACATCCATGTGGGTGCTGGGAATTGAACCCATGTCTTTTGTAAGACCAGTAAGTGCTCTCAGCCACTGAGCCATCTCTCCATCCCCTAAACTGTATACTTCTTTTAGATATAGTTCATTCCATATGAATTGTATTTCAGCAAAGCCTTAGAAAATATATGACCGACAATACTCTTAAACATTAATGGACTGGTTTGTATTTCCACCAACAGTAAGTATTCCTTTTCTCCATATCCACACCAACATGTAGAACATTATTTTAAGATGTGTTATATTTATTTATGCTGTGGAACATTTATTTAATGATGCACAGATGAGTTGCACTTGTTTAACTCTGTGAAGCTGTGTTACTTTACCTGTCTAAAACACCTGATGGTCTAATAAAGAGCTGAACAGCCAGTAGCAAGGCAGGAGAATGGATAGTGGGGCTGGCAGGCAGAGAGAACAAACAGAAGGAGAAATCTGGGAGGAGCAAGAGGAAAGAAGAAAGAGCGAGACATCAAGGAGAGGAGGACTCCAGGGGCCAGCCTCTCAGCCACACAGACACACAGAGTAAGAAGAAAAGTAAGATTACAGAAGTAAGAGAAGGAAAAGGCCCAGAGGCAAAAGGTAGACAGTTTAAGAAAAGCTGGCAAGAAACAAGCTAACCTAAGGCCGGGCATTTGTAAATAATAATAAGCCTCGGTGAGTGATTATTTGGGAGCTGGGTAGTGCCCCCCCCCCCCAAAAAAAAAGAGCCAAAGAGTAAAAGAGCAAAACCAACCAACAACATTTTGGTGTTCCAATGTGGGCCTGTAGAAAGCTGAACCACCAACATTTGTTGCCATTTGTTCTTAGGATGTTAGCATTCCAACTGGTGTAAAATAAAATCTCAAAGTAGTTTTAATGTGTATTTCCCTGATGACTAAGGATGTATAAATTGGAACAATTCCTATGGAGTGTGGAGGGTCCTCAACTAGTTAGAAATACATCTATCGTATGCTGCTGCGACATAACTCTTGGGCATATTCCTAAAGGACTCTATATCCTACTATTGAGAAACCTGCTCACCCATGTTCACTGCTGCTCTGTTCACAATAGCTAGGAAATAGAAACAGACTAGATGTCTTGTTAACTGATAAATAGGTAATGAAAATATAGCACATTTATACAATGATATATTATGCAACTGTAAAAATACAATTATGAATTCACAGGTAAATGGATGGAGTTGGAAATAACCGTTTTGAATGAGGTAACCTAGACCCAGAAAGACAAATACCACATGTTCCCTTTCATGTGTGGATACTAGTTTTTAATCTTTAGATATGTGTGTTTAAGTTAGAGTACCCATAGAAAGCAGGAAACTATTAAAAGTTCATGGGGAGGTGCATTTCAAGGGACAGGGACAGAAAGTAGGTGATAGTAGAAAGTGAGAAGGAGAAATAATGGAACAGGAAGGCTTAAATGGGGTTGAGGATGAGGGGACAGGGTAGAGAGAGTATGAAGAAGGATAACTAATACTAAAGAGCTTTGAAAATCTCATATGGAAACCTACTACTGTAGAAGCTTCCTAAAATATACATATATACACATATAAAAAGAGTTAAGTGGAGTTACTCTATAGTGGAGTACAATGCTACCTCCAGACACCATAGGCTATCAAAGCAAAACAAAAACCAATAGCAAACAAAAAATAAAACCAAAGCCAATGCTAGGTATGGGTTCCTTCTTTTTGAATTCTTAGTCAGTGGGATCCCATAGACCTCTCCCCTCAAAGATTAAGACTAATCCCAATGTTCTTGGTTATACTCTAGAACTTGATGGAAAGATCTACTGCTGGAGATGATACATTTTTGGGTCATAGAACATGGAGAAACAAAGTGGTGTCAACCTGGAAGCTTCATCCCTACTGGCTAGCTTTCATCAGCATGGGAAGAAAATAAGCAACAGTCTTACCGAGCTGTGAATCCAGAGAACTACAATAATGACTGTCCTGACAAGATATATCATTGTGGTACAACAGCACCACCAATGTTATAGGAGTAATCAATCATTTTTTTATTAGATGAACACTCACCCCACAAGATGAAACTCACATCTACTGCTAACTGGGCCAAAACAACCTTGTGGATGGCTAGGCCCCATGGAGAACCTAATACTATCATTCTGCTAACTTCTTATCTTTATAGCCATAGATTAGCACGTCTCAACCCTCAAGAGAAGCTTCTTTTTACAGTAGATGACAATTAAAATAATGACTCACAATTGGTCAGTATTCAAAACATAAAACTGTGAAGGGTTCAGTTTGAAATGGGACAGCTACACCATACCCCTTCCACCCAAGGCTCAGGCATCATTGTAGAAGAGGGGATTGACAGATGCTAAGAGTCAGAGTTAGTGAATGTCTGCAGCAAAACACATGAATTCACAGCAGCAGTAACTGCTTGAATAAGACTACATGCTTTGCATGAGATCAAGCCGTACAAAATCCCAGCACAGATAAGGAGAAAAGGGCTCATTATTTTAACCTTTAGCTGATGAGTTATTGGCACTTGATGCCTGCTAGGGGGAGGAATACAGTTTTCTTCAAGGATATTGCTCCTGACAGACTAACCATGTTCCAGTAGACAGTCCTACACCCATGTACATATGGGTAGGACTAAGTTTTCTTAGTGGGTTTATGAAAAAAAAGAAAAAAAGAAAACATAAGTAAGGAGAAAAAAGTGGAGATAGAGAAGGAGCTGGGAAAAGGAAGTGGATTTGATCAAAATGCACTACACGTATGTATGAAGTTCTAAAACAAAAAAAAATGGATAAGAAGGGAGATTAATAAAGATAATCAACTTGAAAAAATTTCTAAATTGTAATACACAGAGATAAGAAAAACAAAACACAATAGAAAAGTTATAGATGATAAATCAGAATGTCTAATAAGCATTTATGAAAGGGGAACATAATGAATGAAGCAAAATTCAAGGAAATGTTTCTGACTTTTCCAGTATAAATAAGAATAAGTAGCCATAAATCATGTCATGTGGTAACTCTTAGAACATATAACATGGACATCAATTTGGAATTTGCCAACAAATGGGTCCCACTCTAGACTGAAGTCAGAACATGAACTTTAAAATGATGTCTAGGTGGATCCTATCTCACACAAACACTACTTAAGATCATGACAGGGACTCTTATCAGTCTTAAAGAAAGCAAGAATGATTTTGACAAAAACCTTTAAAATATATTCCACAAAAAGGCTTCCCAGTAGCCATGTAAATTATTTTCAGATCATGTCTCCTAGGGGCACACATTCTAAGAAAGAAAGAGAAGCAAGAGCTGGAGTCAAACATGCATTTCCTTTCCAGCAGGACTCTGTTACGTAGGAAATCCAGCTAACGCTCTGGAGTGAGGGGGAGGGGAACTCTGGTTTCCAGACTGTAAAATGCTCTCATTTCCTGTCTATCTTTTATCAAATCTATCATTAAGTATATTTGTGAAGGAAATATATGAAGTATTAATGAAAACCATTTCTATATTTTTATCTAGGATTTTTAATCCTTTCAAGTTTTGTATTTCAAAGTTTACAAAGAATTTTCACACAACAATATGGTTGGCAAAAAAGAAACCTATTAGAGATGAAGAAATTGAGACTTAGAAAAGCAAACGATTTTTCCAGGGTCCCACAGCTGGTTAGAATGCTAGTACCTAATCTAAGAGGTCTTTCTGCTTTACTTCTCTTGAATCTATAGTCTTTTTCCAAAAAGATGCAAATATACTCCTTAAGTTAGCATAAAGGATGGTCATAGAATTATTTTTCTGGGTGTAAAGAATCTGTTTCCACTTGCTACACAAATTAATGGGAATATCAAGTATAGACTTTGTTCATTTGATTACTAATGGACCCTCCACAGAGATAATGAAGGGATGTTTAGCTCCAGCTTTATAATTTCTCATCCAGTAATATTGACTACTAATTTCATCAGACTATAAGTAAATTGAAGAGATTTTGCCTCTTTTATCTGTGTCTTTCTTTAGTCCTACACAATGTCTGAAACCTGGTAGATTTTCAAAATACCAAGGAACAACAAATGAACATTTGGCTACACAGTTGTCTGTCTGCCTATCTATCTATCTATCTATCTATCTATCTATCTATCTATCTATCTATCTATCTATCTATCATCTGTCTGCCTATACCTATCTATCTGTATAATCCAGGCATTGCAGGGAAGAGACAAGAGGATCCCAAGAGCTTGTAGGCTGGTCAGCCTAGCCAAAAAGGTGACCTTGTCTCAAGGTAATAATACAGAGAGTGATAAAGACAATGTTTTGCTCTGTCCTTCACATGAGCACAAAAAGACACACATACTAGCATATTCATGTGCATGAACTAAATACACATACCACACCCAATCCCACATCCCAAACACATACACATGCACTCACACCTGCCCACCCTCCATAAAACAAACACAAAGTAAATAGGTGTACCTATATATAATGTTGGGGATAGAACTCTGGATCTCACACATGTTTCTATAAACAAGAAATAAATCCTTTGTATTAAAATTTATATGAGCTACACTGATTTGTCTACAAAACTGTTATTGAATTGTTAGCACTCAAAAGCAATGTAGTGAGGACTATGGAAAATCTAACACCCAATATTTTTTTTAGGTTCCTATTACATAAAGATTGAACTTAAATATCAGACTTAGTGTTTACATAAAAAAATTACTTATTAAAAAACTCTAGTTAACAACAGTTTTAAACAGTAATTTAAAAATAGCCCACTGTATGACATGAAAACAGAGAGATGAATTTATATATCACAAGAAACTGCCAAGTTTGAATCGTGAAGTTGCCTCGCTAGAATGTCTCTGGAATTTCCGGAAGAGGTGTTTAGAAGATTCTTTTTCACTTGGGTAGAGGTGGTATGTGGCAGTGAGTTGAAAAGCTGGATCTACGAGTGGTTTGCTAATTTCTTTAGTGGCGGGACTTAAAGGGAGAACTGTTTCAGTGTCTACTTTAGAGAAAGCCAGATAGCTTGTGAGCATCTGTGTAAAGGCTTATCTGTACCTGCCTGTGATGTGGGATGGAACCAACATATTTCCAAGCACCTCCATTCAAACCCTGTTCTCTTTTGCTCAGATTTGATATTTGCATTTTTCATGGGTCTCACAGTTTCCTGTTCCTCCCTATAAAACTTATTCCATCATTCAGTCATTCACTTACACATCTACAAAACACTTAGTGCACACTTAATTGACATTAGCCTTTTGTTAGAAAGTGGAGACAAGACTGCTAAGACACATCCCTTCTTTTCACTAGTTGTGGGAAATAGACTATAAGCTTAGTAAGGAGGCAACACACATGAATGCCAACGATAGGCTAGTCAGTTTATAAATGTTTCTTTTCATTCCCACAATACCACTAAAGAGCATTACTCTTTTCTGACAGATAAACTGGCTATGTAGTTTGCCCAGGGTGTACCCTGTTGAGGAATTGTGTTTGTCTATTCCAAACACCCGTGTTCTTGCCAGTAACCCCACTACCCTCAAATTTGAAGACACACAGAAATCAGTTCTTTTTGTTGTTGTTTTTTGTTTTTTGAGACAGGGTTTCCCTGTGTAGCTTTGCGCCTTTTCCTGGAACTCACTTGGTAGCCCAGGCCAGCCTCAAACTCACAGAGATCCACCTGGCTCTGCCTCCTGAGTGCTGGGATTAAAGGCGTGCGCCACCATCGCCTGGCCAGAAATCAGTTCTTATACAGGAAAACTAAAGAGAACAGAATACTCTCTGGTCCACTAGCAGAATTTCCAACAAAGAAGCCTAGAAGTCTGTATTTTCAACAAATGTGCTCAGTAGACTGCATTTTGAAAAATAATGTACTCTAAAAAGCAAACAAAGCAAATAAATTATAACAATATTATTATAAAGACTGAACACAGAAAGTGTGCAAATGCTAGAGACATCAGTTTCCTAAATCCAAATGCTGTAAATTTCCTGCTTAAAAACCAACATTTACTATTTATAGTTTAAGGTTCAAATTCTACCAGAATACAGACGTACACCCTATGGGAAAAAAAAAATATACCCTACCACACATTTTTAGCTTTCCCAGTCCTTTCTATGGACAACTGCTTACTGTCTTACTGAATTATTAAAACTTCTTTGCAACCTGAATCAAGCTATGCAAAAACTGTGAGCTACATCTTATTTTCAGATTTTTGCAATGTTTTCCCCTTCTTCAATCCAAATTGTAATTTCCCATTCCTTCTCCCAAACTCATTTTATAGTATCATTACTACAGAAAATAGTTCCTGAATACTTAACAGATACCAATCTAAGTACTTATAACTATTAACTAATATACCCTTCACAACAACCCTACAAGCAGCTACAAACTGACATTAAAGACAGAAGAACAAAGGGCTGGAGAGATGGCCCTGTAGTTAAGAGTATTAGCTGTTTTTTCAGAGGTCCTGGGTTTGATTCCCAAGCACCGACATGGTGGCTTACCACCATCTGTAACTCTAGTCCTAGGGAATGGGATGGCCTCTTCTAGCCTTCCATGAGCATCAGGCACAAATGTGGTACACATACTTACATGCAGATCAAGCACCCATACACATAAAATAAAATTTTAAAAATGGGGGCACAAGGATTGGAGAGATGGCTTAGAGGTTAAAGAGTCCTCACTGATCTCCAGAGGTCCCAGATTCAGTTCTCAGCACCCACTTGGTGTCCCACAACCACTTGTTATTCCAGTTCCAAAAGATCTGGTGCCACCTTCTGCTTCTGGTAAGCACTCACATAGATGCAAACAAATCATTCATACATATAAAATAAAATGTCTTTTAAAAATAAAATGGAGCCAGGCAGTGGTGGTGCACGCCTGTAATCTAGCACTCGGGAGGCAGAGGCAGGTGGATCTCTGTGAGTTCGAGGCCAGCCTGGTCTACAGAGCTAGTCCAGGACAGGCTCCAAAGCTACAGAGAAACCCTGTCTTGAAAAACAAAACAAAACAAAAAATAAAAACAAACAAACAAACAGACAGACAGATAGATAAAATGGAGGCATAAAAAGATGGTGTGGTTTTTCCTCAAGATTCAGGGTTTGTTAGGTGACACAGTTAGAATTTGAATTTAGGCAATTGGACACCATAGCTCTTACTAAGTAACCTTCAGCCACGTCTCCTGAGACAATGAGCTTCTCTTATGCAAGAGTATTTACCCAGAGTTCAATTCAAACGCATTGCTTTATGTTTTCCTGATCTATGTGCCATTTCCTACTCTTCTAAACCTCCTTCTACACCACTTGAACATGGCTCATGCCCCTTCATTTGTATCACTCTCTTAGTAGCTTCAGCCACTGAGATTTCATTTTCACAAACAAATGGCAAGTTCCCTGATAGCAGAAATGCTGTTACCCTGGCTAACTTGGCCTGGACTTATCACATTGAAAACATTGGAAGAATTTTTCTGGACTGAAATATAGAGCAAGAAGCACATGAATCTGTAATGGGTAGTTTCTCCAAAGTGAAGAATAAAGGAGTCAGCAGGCAGGTATATGTTAGATATTTCCCTGACAGAAAGACATCATTTTGAAAAGCAAATGTAAAAGTGCTCTAAAGGCCAGGAGGTTGGGTGGGGGGTGGCACATGCCTTTAATCCCAGCACTCGGGAGGCAGAGGCAGGCGGATCTCTGTGAGTTCGAGGCCAGCCTGGGATACCAAGTGAGTTCCAGGAAAGGCACAAAGCTACACAGGGAAACCCTGTCTTGAAAAAACAAAAACAAAACAAAACAAAACAAACAAAAAAAGTGCTCTAAAGCACATGATCGTTTGTTTTCCATCATTACAAAGTGAAATTCTACAGTTCAATCTCCTAGTAAACAGTAATGGGATACTCATAGGTATACACTTCAATTGATTATTGGATTAAAATTTGTATAGAAGGCTTTATCCACTTCCTACACAAGAGATGTTCACAAATATTTTGGGTTCGTTGTAAAGCTGAATATTTCTATTGCTTTATGTGAATAAACCAGTTAAGACAACAAAATACGGGGTGGGGCGGGGGAAAAAAAGACAATAAAATACATGTTGTTGTTGTTGTTGTTTTTGCTTCAGAGTATTTGCAGTGAAGAAATTCCACACACTGTATTCTTTGTACTTTATAAACAATTGTTTTAGTCTACTTTTTCCCCCTCAGGATAAATCCTTCATACAGGCTAAAATAGTATAATCAAATCTATGCAAAATGTTACTGAAAACCAAAATGATACGGGCTGGCAAGGAACTTAGTGGTAGATTACTTGCCCATTATGTGTGTGGCTTAGGTAGCACTGAAAACCAAAGCCAAAACCAACCTAAGAAAATCTTAAAACCAGGGCTGGGAATGTAGCTCAGCTGGCAGAGTACTGTTTCACAGGCACAAAGCCCTGGTTTGACTCCCCCAGCACTTCCTAAACCAGGTGTGGTTATGCATGACTGCCTACCTCAGCACTTAGGAGGTACAGCAAGTGTATAAATTCAAGGTCATCCTTGGCTATATAGCAAGTTGAAACCAACCTGGGACTTCTGAGACCCTGTCTTAAAAAAATATTAAAATAAAAAGGAGACAATGTCATCCATGGTTTGTAGATATCCATGGGAGCCCTGCCCTTTTCTGAACAGAAAGAGAAGAGTGGATTGTGTGTGTATGTTAATCCTGCCTATCCATGAGCATGGATTAACATAGTAAAAAATGGCAATCTTACCAAAAGCAATCTACAGATTCAGTGCAATCCCCATCAAAATACCAACACAATTCTTCACAGACCTGGAAAGAATAATACTCAACTTCATATGGAAAAACAAAAAAACCAGGATAGCCAAAAGAATCCTGTACAATAAAACAACCTCTGGAGGCATCACGATCCCCGACCTCAAGCTCTACTAGAGAGCTACAGTAATAAAAACATCTTGGTACTGGCATAAAAACTGACATGTGGACCAATGGAATCGAATTTAAGACCCTGACATTAACCCACACACCTATGAATATATAATTTTTGACAGAGAAGCCAAAACTATACAATGGAAAAAAGAAAGCATCTTCAAGAAATGGTGCTGGCATAACTGGATGTCAACGTGTAGAGGGCTGCAAATAGATCCATATCTGTCACCATGCACAAAACTAAGTCCATGTGGATCAAAGACCTCAACATAAATCCAGTTACTCTGAACCTGATAGAAGAGAAAGTAGGAAGTAGTCTTGAACGCATTGGCATAGGAGATCACTTCCTAAATATAACACCTGTAGCATAGGCACTGAGAGAAACAATCAATCAATGGGACCTCTTGAAACTGAGAAGCTTTTGTAGAGCAAAGGACACGGTCAGCAAGACAAAGTGACAGCCTACAGAATGGGAAAAGGTCTTCACCAACCTCACATCTGACAGGACTGATATCGAAAATATATAAAGAACTCAAGAAATTAGACATCAACATGCCCAACAGTCCAATTAAGAAATGGGCTATAGAACTAAACAGAGAATTCTCAACAGAGGAAGCTCAAAAAAGCAGAGAAAAGCTTTGTAGAAGTAAAGGTAACTTAGTAAAAAAAATGTAGTGGCAGGCTACTGAGTTTTTTATTTGACTTGCTTACCACACAAATTCTTAGCTTTTGATGAATTCTTGTTTTTTTCTTATGCTTTCCCAAACATTTAATGTGTTCTCTCTTTACCAATGCTCATCATGTCTTTTCTGGAACTGAACCAAAATATGCCTCTTTAGAGAAACTCCTCTTGACTACAATGATGATGTTTCTGAAACAGGGTTTTGCTTTGTAACTCAGGCTGGCTTCAAGCTGAGATTCTCCTGTCCTGCTCCTTGAGCACTGGGATTATAGGTATTTCTGCCCCCAAATTCCTTCTAATAAACATGGTCATATAAGGACATAAAGTATTCTTAGGGGATAAGAAAGGTTTAGATTAATATACAATATTTAAGAAAAGAACAGTTTTGTAATTATTTTTCAAAGATTTATATATAGAGAGAAAATATTTCCATTAACACTTCTTTGAATTATCAATCAGGTTTTACATTGGGAAGATTCAAAGAGCCATGTAAGAAGGATTTTGGTTTTAATTTTTATTCTGAGTTTTAAAACAATGTTATATAGGAACTTGCTTAGTGGTTAAAAAAAACCATAACCTCCTATAACATCAGCTCCAAGAGTTACGCCTCTGGCCTCAGTTAGCACCTGCCCTCACATGTATATATACATATGTAGGCACACACATATACACATAATTAAAAATAAATCCTCAAAAAAAAATCCAAACCAAGAAAAAAACCCAATTCAATATAAAAGGAAATAAGTAACCAGACACATTGCCCCACAGCCAGCTACCATCTCAACACCAGAAAAGTACATATATACTTCATTTGGCCTTACTGTTAGTGAAAGAAAAAAGTAGACAGGCTGGGCCAGTGATTTAACAATGAATGCTTTTATGGTGATAGATGGTGACAGCCTAAATAAAAAAAAGAATGCATTACTGAGATATTATCAATTGTATTCTGTCACTACACATAGTTCCACCCAGTCTAAACTTGTCAAAAAGTGTTACTGTAATCCATGAAGAAGACTCCACCTCAGGCAGCAGAGGGGAAAATGTGGAGGACCGGCTCTGAACAGGTGTGCTGAAGTGTGATGCCAATGTTGACTCACTAATCTCCTTACATTAGTCTCATCTATGACAATTATTAACTTCTACTCTGAGGTGTCAGGAATGGATGAAGCGATCCATCATCAGTAGGCATTTTAAGAGCAACAAATGTAAACAAAGAGGGTGTGGATCTAATTTTTTAAAAAACAGTGAGTGTTATTTCATGCATAAAAAGTAGACAGTAAGACAAGTTTTTATTTCATTCTGTTCAACTGACTAAGATATTTGGGAATCTAGGAATGTCTGGTCTACTCTTCAGGTTACTCCATGCTGACTTTATTTAATCTTGGTAAGAGCACTGATTCAATTTAGTTCATGAATAAAAGGCTATGTTAGTGTCACAAGCAATCATGATGTAGGAATTAAATGTGTAATGTGGCTGTAATGCAGCTGTAGGACATCTGGTAAATTACTTAATCTCATATATATATATGTTTTTCCTTCAGCAAAACAGTGACAATAACTACTTTTTACATTGTGATAGCTAGAAAAGACAATTTATGGAAAATATATAATATGATAGAAAAGCAGATATTAAATGCATTCATAACTGGGTATGTTGGTATAAGTTGAGGCCGAAGCAGGACGACTATGAGTTTGAAGCCAGTTTTGGCAACAAGTGAGACCTCATCAGTATAAGCAAACAAAACAAATCAAACCCAAAGGCACACATTTATTCCCTTCTTTAAGGTACTTCTGACACCCTTGCCTCTGTAAGAGGTGAAAGTTTGCACTCTAACACCAAGTAATACACTACTTGGCTTTTCAGGATAAAGCCTGTTTTCTGCTTTGTTTGATTACTACAGTGTCCAGCATGTGTTATAACAATTGTCAACCTCACACAGTCTAGAATCACCTGGGAAAAGATTCTCAGTGAAGCACTGTCTATATCAGGTTGGTCTGTGGGCTTGTAAGTCTTTGGAGGACTATCTTGACTGAGCTAATGGAGGTGGGAAGATCCACTGATAGGCCCACCATTCTTTAGGCAGGGGATCTTGAACTGTGAAGAGTAGAGAAAAATGAAGCATTCAATCTTGCTATATAGCCCAAGCTGGCCTCAAATTTGTGGTAGTACTCTTGCCTGTTTCCCAAGTTCGAAGGTTATATGTACACCTTAACATTTAAAAGTGGTAGTCCAATCTATTTTTCTTCTGTTTCCTATGTTTTTGGTATAATTTCTAAAAATTAATGAAGAAATTCAAGGTCATTGAGCTACTCCCTCCCATATTCCTCTAAGCACAATGCTTTAGTTCTTAAAGTTCACTCTTGATTCACACCTGTATGGTAAAAATGGTGAAAACCATGGGATCAAGCTTAGTTAGCATCTGGATTATCTAGTTTCCCCGGAACTAATGTAGACTAGACTGCTCCTTTCTAGTGAATGCCCTGGAGTCCTTGGAGATCAACTGGCTCTCCTATGGGTTTACTTTGGGTCCCTGCTTTCTTCCACTGGTATTGGGTGATTCTTAACAACAATGTACTATCTTGATAGTGAACTCTTAAACTACATTTTGAACTCACGAAGGATAACTCTTCACATTTTGATCTCTTTCAAGATTGCTTTGGCTATTTGAAGTTCTTTTAAACTCAATATGAAAATCTGTCAAAATTTTCTGAAAAATTCTGGGTTTTCTGTAAAAACACCTTTTAAGGTCTTTATAGAAATTACACTGAATCTGTGAATGGCTTTAGGTAGCAATTTAAATTACATCAACACTTTTTTTTATACCATTATACTCTATGGGAAAAATAAAATATTCAATTATTTATATTCTCCTAATTTCTTTTATAAGGTTGAAAGACTTCAGTGTACAAGGTGTGTTTTTTGCTGATAAATTCATTCTTGAGTATTTTATTCTTTTTCATGTTAATCTAGATGAAAGTTTTCTTAACTGTTTTTCAGGTTCTTTATTGCAAGTGTACAGAATTGTATCAGGTTTTCCTGTGTTAACTTCATATTGTTCAATGCTGGTTCATCCATTTATTGTTATATTATGCTTTTTCTTTTTTTGTAATGGAATTTTAAAGATCATCTAACTAATAAATAAGGCTCCTTTGCCTTTCTTTCCCATATAGATGGCTTATTTCTCTCTCTTGCTAAGTTATTTTGGTTAGAAATTCTAATACCCTAAGTAACAGTATTTTAAAAGGCATTTTTGTCTTTTCTTGGCCTTAGGGGGAAATCTTTCAGTGTTCCAACACTGCACATGTTACTTGTATGGTTTTTTTTTTCATAGATGGCCATTTCTATACTCAGAAAGTTCCCTTCTATTTCAAGAAATGGGATTTTATGTCATTAAAAAAATTTTTTGGCAGCATCTGACTCTTCTATGTTATATATTACAGATTATATTACATTACTTCAATGAATGTAAACCACTTGCATATATAGCCATAGTCCAGTGGTTCTCAACTTAATGCTGCAATCTTTTAATACAGTTCCTCATGTTGTGGTGACCCCAATCATAAAATTATTTTCATAAAAAAAGTTATTTTAATTTTCTGGGTATGGGTGTCTTAAATGCATGTATGTCTGTGTGCCATGTGCATGCCTGGTACCTATGGAGGCCAGAAAAGGACACCAGATGCTCTGAAACTGGAATTACAGGTACTTGTGAGGCACCATGTAGGGAATTGAACTTCAGGTCCTTGCAAAGAGTAGCAAGTGCTCTTAACTGCAGAGTCACCTCTCCAGCTCCTATCCTTTAATTTATGTTCTTCATTTGAAGTGGTAATACTCATTTACTATAAGACTGTCAGTCTATATTATTTATAGTTTTCCCAAAGTGTATTTATGTGATAAGTTCTGCTTTGACCTGATGGTTGGCTTTTATATTCTCTCTCTTCTTTATTTCAAATAAGTCAGAAAGTCTCAGTCCGAGAATATGAAGAATTGAAGCAAATGCCTGTTAGTCTTTTCAGACATATATTCTCAATCAAACAAGGACACAAAGATTTCTCACAAAATGCCACTTTAAATTCTGTCACATTCCTTATCAATGAGTTTATCAGATTCAAAATGAAAGGCTGTTTAGCCATGGAGATGGTGGTGAGTAGTAGGCTATAGCCTTGTGTGGTAATTTAAAACATATCTTACTACATATCATTAATTTCTTCCAATGAAGAATAGACAAAAATTATCCAAGATTTCATTCTGTATTAATGAAAAGCTATGTTCACCAGTTTAATTTGTTGCAGGAAATTTTTATATTTTGCTCTAAAAAAATCAGAACTATTTAAAGCCTTAAAGTCTTAGAAATTCCAGAATACGCTGATGAGATGTAAGATGTGAAGACACCCCATGTATTTTCACTATTGTTAGATGCACTGTGAAGGATATGTAGCTCATGTGTCATTACAGGCTTGAGCATACACATTTCTCTTAGATCAGTGGACCAGCAAAACTCTAAATGGCATCAGAACCATATGAACAAACAGCATGTTGAACATAGATTGCTGGGTTCAACCCGTATTACTCAGACTATGGGGGGAGTATCAGGTGATCCTTTAAGACCATGCCTTTGATAATCAGCATACTTACCTGAGAAGGTATGCTACCAACTCTCTTCCTATTATTTTAAATGGTTGGCTAGAAAGATAAATGCTTCAAGTTGTCCAAGAATTTTTCATTATTTTATTCAGTAGTATTTTCCAACTAAAGGAGAATATTATTAATTGTTAGCTATTAATTTAAGTACAGCAGATAATGGATTTGTATTCAGGTACAATCTTTTTCATTTGAATAGCTACAACTTTACCTCAACAATCTCTCTAAATGTAGTTTTTGAAAAGTTTTATTAAATATGCAATTCACATACTATATAACCCATCCACTTAAATAGTACAAGTCAATGCTTTTTGAAATATTCATAGATATCTTCTATCATTTCCACAGTTATTTCTATCACCTGAAAAAGAAACCACCTGTCTTTTAACTAACTTCCTCTTATTTGCCTAACCCATGCCCTAAATTCTTCCACATCCTTAAACACTGACTAACTACTGCAGTGATATGATGAGAATTACCCTCTACAGCCTTGTGCATCTCAACACTTGGTCCCCAGTTGGTGGTGCTGTTTAGGGAAGTTTAGGGGGTAAGTCTTGCTTGAGGGTCACTGGGAGTGGGTTTTAAGATTTCATAATCTCAGCCTATTTCTAGTTTGCTCTCTCTACTTCTTGATTGTGGCTGAAGATGAGACCTTCAGTTTCCTGCTCCTTCTGCCATCTCTGGGGTTTGCTGCTATACCTTCCTGCCATGATGGACTCTTATGCCTCTGGAAAAGTAAGCCAAAATAAACCCTTTCTTCTCTGTGCTGCCTTGCTCACGGTGTTTGATCACAGCAACAGAAAGATAACCAATGCACCTACGTCCTATGTCTATAGACTTCCTTATGAAAGTCTATGTCTGTAGAATGAATGCAATTGTGTGAGCAGCACTCAAATCTAAGTTTTTAGGTTCATGGGTTCAGTCTGCAGTTACTTGATCTTATTGTTTTTAGGCTGGTGTATAATAAGGTAGGGGCATGCATAGTATAAGAGCTCTTCTCATTGCAAGCATGAGGTAGAGACGGAAGAGTCAGAGACCAGATATATTCTTCAAAGGTATGCACATGATAACCAATATTCTCCAACAAAGCTCTTACTCCTAAGAGCCATTCAACTATCAATTAACCAATGGATCAATCCACTAGTGAAGTTAATAAACTACTGAGCTAATCCCTTTAGGGAAGCAGGCCTTCAAATACACAAATCTGTTCATGTATTGAAGTAATAACAAAGTTTCACTGACAATACAAACATTTATATGCATTTTTATCTCAAGGAATTACGTAGACAATGTCGCCTTTGATATTTGGTATTTTCCCTGCTTTTAGCAGTAATAATTTTTTTAAAGATATGATTTCTCTTTTGTTCTGAAAAATATATATCTTACAAAGAGGTAAATCACTGAATTTTCCTTAATATAAAAATACAAATTTTTAATAATTTTTCCTTTAATAAGAAAATGTCACAAAATGAACACTGCCACTAGGGGTAAATTCATTGTTTCTTTTATATAATCAATTTTTATACATTCACTTATTAATCAACTTTCTATAGCAACTAGTATGAAGTCAGTGGCATTGGTATTTTTTATACCAGCAAAATTATTCTTATATAATGTTAATATTAATGGTGAATTAGTTTGGACTATCTTGTAGTGGTTTGTAGTATTTATAAATACTTGTGTGCTTCAATAAGCCACATTTGGGTCATAATCAATTTTGGGTAACTAGGAATTCAATTAATTCAAGCAACAAAAAAAATGAATGCAAATTTTAATAATGTGAAAATATAAAAGTTCAGATGTTAAAGTCAACTGTTTCTATGAAATGTGAAATAAGTGTGATTAAAACTTAAGTTATGGTCTGCTAGCCATGCCAGCCTGGGAATCAGGTAGGTGAACTTCATTCTAGTTGTCTGTCCTCCATTGCAAATTCTTCAGTTTCCCCTAGCCCTGTGGTAGACCTTCTGCAGTAGCTCGTCCTCCTCTAACTCCATCCTTGAGGAATCTGCAGTTCCTTAGGGGACACCCAGTTTTCCTCCTTCCTAGAAATAGAAACACTCACTTAGCTCCCTCCTTTCTAGCCCACACAAACTCCTTCCTGTCAGCCACCTGTACCCACAGTGCCATACCTGGCAGAGACTCAGAAGTACTCCCTACTGGAAAACTCACACACATCACACTCTAAGATCCAGAGAGGGCAACAGAAACCAAGGAATGGAACAGTCACCCAACAGAGATAAGACCATATAACAACACCTTGAATTTCAATCAGCTCAAACCCAGATCCCTAGACATCAGTGTAAAAATACAATCAATAACAACCAAGTACTGTGTACCTCTCCACAAAAACGCAGCAATACTACCACAGTAGGCCCTGAGAAATGTAACATAGCTCAAGTACAAGACAAGGACTTCAAATCAGCTGTCTTGAGTATGTTCAAATACCTTAAACAGGACATGAATAAATCCATTAATAAAGTCTGTGAAAACACAAACAACAGAATGAGAGAGTGAGAGACTATAGAACACACAGTCCGAAATGGGATGTTTCTATCAAATATCTTCCAAAAGGGTTCAGGGAATTCTGAGGAAGAGGAAGCAGAAAGACTGTAAGGGCCAAAGGGGATGGAAGACACAACAGGACTGATGCACATAGGAACTCACAAAGACTGTGCCAGCATGCACAGGTCTAAGCCAGATGGGGTCCCAGTACTGAGAGGGTACGTAGACACAAGCCCCTATTTCTAATTCAGAAGCTATCTCTGATTGATAACTATTCTCAAAGAAAAAATTAGTTTTCTCCAATGGAGTCTCACTTCTTTTTTTTTTTAATAAATAATTTTTTCTTTATTATTATGTGTTTTAAATTTTATACATCAGCCATGGGTTCCCCTGTCCTCCCCCCTCCCACCAGAGTCTCACTTCTTACTGGGTATACAAACCACTCTTAAGGACAGGCCCCATGCCCAGCACAAAACAAATTCAGTAGAGGATTTTTATCTCACAACCCTTTGGGCATTTAAAACAAACAACCATACAGATCTTTTACTTATAGATTATGGCTTCTAATTTTGTTTTTATGGGTCATTCCCCACCCCCTTTTGTGTGTGTGTGTGTGTGTATATGTGTGTATGTGTGTGTATCTGTATATGCGTTTCTTGTGCTTCTTTCCTGGTTTTTCCCATTTGTTTTATCCTATTCTGACTTGTTTGTATTTGATATTATTATCATTATTATTATTTTATTTTATTTTTTAGGTGCCTGTCCATGTGATGAGAGAGAAAGAAATGGTATGGATTTGGATGGGTGGGGAAGTGGGGGAGGATCTGGGAAAAGCTAGGAGAGTGGAAACTGTAATCAGAATATAATGTTTGAAAAAAAAAACTATTTTCAAAAAAATAAAATAAATAAATAAACCAAATTGACTCATATTGGCTAGAGAGATGGCTCAGTGGTTAAACTGCTTGCTGACAACTGACTCCAGGTCCTTAGAACCCACATTGAATCTGGAAGTCATAGTACACACATGTTTTATCCCTATGCTCCTAAAGGAAGACCAGAAGCAGAAACGGGAATTCTCAGAAGTTCATGGGCAAGTTAGCCTGGTATATAAAGAAGATGAGAGAGACCTGTCTCAAATAATGTGGAAGGTGAGGACCAATACCCAGGTTGCCCTCTGACCTCCACATACACACTACAGCATATGCACACCCACATTCATACACACATAAAACACATTGCAAACCTGATTTATAGTTTATTCATATCTAAATGCTTGAGAATCCTGGTAGATAGTTAAGTACTCTAGGAATCACAGTAAGATTACCTTAGGGACCAGAGTGGAAGGCATTAGCTGCCTGGAGATAGATGCTGGTGTCTTTATTCATACTTGCTCCACTTCCCTTGTAGCTTGTACAGGAGCCTTTCTGTTGAAGCCTACTAGGTTTCCTAGTGATTGTACCCACAAGGACTGCATAAGAGGTTGATTGGATCATGGGCCCGAGTATCAGGAGTTTGTAAGGGTCTACACTTAACTGTAACTAGCAAGGGGCATGTCTTTTGTTCGACCCCTTGGCATTATAAATAGACCTTTGGAATAAAGTTCTGGCCTTGTAGATAAGGATCCAGGTTTGTTCATGCGCTCTCTCTCTCGCTCTCTCTCTCTCTCTCTCTCTCTCTCTCTCTCTCTCTCTCTCTCTCTCTCTCTGTGTGTGTGTGTGTGTGTGTGTGTGTGTGTGTGTGTGTGTGTGTGAGAGAGAGAGAGAGAGAGAGAGAGAGAGAGAGAGAGAGAGAGAGAGAGAATACTGTGTAACTACTCTTTTAGTCTTTGATGTCCATCTGGACTGTGTCCACTACTGATACAAGTTAATTAGAGATTGGGTTGAAAGGGAATAGGCCTTAAAAGGAATTCTAAATGAACTAATGTTGAATGGGTAAATAATAAATAGAGCATAAATAGTATTACAGATGCTTGATTATAAGAGGTTTCTAGATCATCTATAGCTAAAAAAACAATGCTAGTGAAAATCTGACTCATTGTTAGAACTCATTTACTGCTTGTAGCCAAGTTTTAAAATATATTCTAAAGAAGAAAACAAAGATCCAAAGATTGTAGAACATGGCTACTGTCATACCTTTCCTTCTGTCAACAACTTTCTGTGCAGAGGATCTAGCCTTGTGATGCGCACTCAGTGGAGGCGTAATAAACATTTCATAAGATACAGCTTTTTCTGGGCCACCAAAGAACGATTCAAGAATGCAAATATGTTTCAGGTTTGAATATAATGAAAGTTTTATACTCGTACACAAGTTATCTATCGGTGTACTGATATAATGGAACAAGTGAAATAATCAACATAGCTCAGCCAAAGCCTCATGAAAACAACGTGAGTACTCTACTACTCAAGTATTTCTACAACTTTGACAAAAAATAAAACAAAACAAAACAAAACAAAAAACCAGAACGAAAAAGAACCAGAGTCTGCCTGGATTTGAACTTGTAATCTGTCAATATTCTGATTTCTAGGATTAAGGCATAAGCCATGAAAGTAGAGTTCAAGTAAATTCAGGCCAGCTAAGCTATCCCTTATATCTATTAATTGATTTAATTATACAGTCTTACTTGAATCATTGTAAAAGTCAAGATTACAGTTACAAGAGATAGTGTTTCTTGGCACAGATTCAGATACCCTTATGACCTGCATGGTTCCAAAGAAGTACTTAAATTTAGAAGATTTCCTTGAAAACCTTATCTATAGCCCATATGATAATATTCACAAAGACAAAAAAAAAAAAAGAAAGAAAAAAAGAAATCTTTCTCTTTTATATTTAAATTTCAATTACAGGAGACTTGGATTTTTCATGTTACCCTTATGTTAAATTTTGTGCTCAGTATTAAATGAATTTACATCAATTTCTTTACTAATGAACAGCAAAAAAACACAAATTAATATGAAAGAATGAAGTGAAAATATGCTTGCAGATATTGTGCATTTACATTTTTAATTATACAGCATAATCTGTATAATAAAATCTATAAATCTGGTACTAATGAGACTCAAGATTTAAATGGTTGAGGAACTTGTTAAGTGAATTATTGCCAATCAATGAATCTGTTCCAAGATAAATCTAATCTTGAATGGCAACATACTTATTATTATAAATTCCTAACTAAGTACAGCACTTCATTATTTCAAAATGTCAATTTATAGAGTAACATTATAAATATATTTCTACCATGTACCTGGTTGTCTTTCCTTCAAAGTAAATAGCACACTGGCTATATAGAAAAATAACAACCTGACCATTTTTGTGGGGATAAAAGCAACCCACTAAGCATTAAAGAGCTAAACCAGTAGCTGACGATGAGGCTCATTTGGTATATCACATGTGTAGCATACATTAAGTCCTGGGTTTGATCTTCAGCACCATATAAAATCAGGCACAGTGGTGCATACTTATAATCCAGCACTTAGGAAATGGAGAGAAGAGTAATCAAGTTCTGGATCATCCTTGGTTACATTTCCCTGAGACACAGGAGGGTCTGTCTCACCGGGGCTTGAGAGATCCTATCTCAGAAAACAGAACAGGAGAGAGTAAACCCAGTCATAGCACTCTGTTCATCTGTTACTGAGACACCTTATGTTTATAACACCATAATTAAACACTGCCTTTTCAAGTTAATTTTTTCATGTAAATCCTTCCAAATATTCACTTACTTAATCAGTTAAGAAACATCTGTTGACTACTGAGTTTGTTCTAGGCATAAGGAGACGGAGCTAAACCAGGAATAAGAGATGATCCCTACGTACAAAACAAACAAACATAACTGGGCCCAGTGAGGTGGCACACACCTTTACTCCCACAACTGGGAGGCAGAAGCAAGCACATCTCTGTGAGTTCCAGGTCAGCTTGGTCTACACTGTGAGTTTAAGGAAGCCAAGGCTACATAGGGAGACCCCATCTCAAAACAAACACTCAAAGAAAACAGAAATAATTGCTCCCCCACCCCAAACCAAACCAAAGAAAAACAAACAAAAAACCCAAACGCTGTTAATTGACTAGAAGACAGAACTAAAGAAACAAAGCAAAATACACTAGTATATGAATAAATTAAAATTGTATACAGTTTCACATTTGCAATAACTAAAGAGTATTTTACTGAAAACATGCATAATTCCTACATACTTTCATTGCTTAGAATTACTTTTTCCCATTGCTATTCTATGGAAAATTAAAAACAAAAATTAGAGCATAAAATTACAAATACCCATAAAATTAACAAATGCTAATATCTGCTTCATATTTCCTTAATAGAT
The DNA here is from genome assembly GCF_903995425.1 of Onychomys torridus. Classification (NCBI taxonomy): domain Eukaryota; kingdom Metazoa; phylum Chordata; class Mammalia; order Rodentia; family Cricetidae; genus Onychomys; species Onychomys torridus. The sequence continues at coordinate 126,602,778 of NC_050444.1, read as the reverse complement.
TTGTTTTCTAAATCCAGAAATTTCTTGATTGATCAAGTGTTAATGATTAAGGGATTGTTAGAACAGCTATCTGCTAGATGACCCTGGGTAAATATGCTTAACTTTACCCCTCTGTTTTCTCATTAAAAAAAAAAATCATCCCAACGTAGGTTGGACTGTCTTATTTGACTTTCAGTATCCATGTTCTATAAAGCTTTTGATTGGATTGGATCATCTAGAGGTACCAGCAAGAGACCACAGTAATGAAGGAAAATGAAGCTATTCCTTTATATACTCCATATCAAACCCTAAAGTTGGCAATACCTCTATCAAAACCAGGCCTCAGCACAGTACCACCTATTAAGCCTATATAAAAAGGAGTGAAAAAGCCTATATGGTAAGCAGAATTTCCTGGACCAAAGTTTGCAAAAAAGCCACTGAATTTTTTCATGCAGAGTGAAATGTCTAGCACCCTAAATCTAGTAAAATGTAAATTTAAATAAATCTTTAGAACTTGAAATCATGGCAAGAAAAAACCAAAGAGTCACTCTGATGACATTAGGGACCTTGGCAAATTTAGAATGGCATCTTTACATCCTTACTTATCAGTCACGATACAGTCACTCATCACCACTGACAAATCACCTGATCAAACTCCACTTTACCTCTCATCTTACCTCATCTTTTATGTCTTCCTGTTGTTGAGCTGAGAAAATCTCCATTGCAGCCATGAGTCTCATCATTAACTCATCCACTGTTGTATTACCTAATGGAGATTCAAAACTTGATGTAAAAATTTATATAACTTCAAGTTAGTAAAATTATTAGAAATGAAAAGTCATTCTAGAACTAACAATAAAGAAATTATCAGTATTAGAAATTACAGACTAGAATGCTAGTATTGAAAATACTTTCATATGCTGGGCATTGATAGCACATGCCTTTAATCCCAGCACTTGAGAGACAGAGGCAGGTGGATCTCTGAGTTAGAGACAGAGGCAGGTGGATCTCTGGTCCACACAGAGAGTTCCAGGACAGCTATGGCTACACAGAGAAACTTTGTCACTAAAAACAAAAAGAAAACAAAAAACCCCAAACAACAACAACAACAACAAAACCTTTCAGTTTTAATTAACATTTAGCACCAGAAAGAAGAATGTTCAAAGCTGTGAGGTTCAAAGGTCCAATTTATAAAAACAATGGCATTAATAACACTAGCTACAGCCTACACATCAATGATTAGGCTAAATAACTTTATGTTTTCATTTCATTTAATCTGCACAACAATTCTATGAAGAAGTAATTATAATTTAGATTTTCAAGAGAAGGAAACCCAGCTTTGAAGGGCTCAAGAAACCCACCCAATCAAGATCAAGGCAGTAATCACAGGGTCAGGACTTGAAACCAGGTGAGTTTAATTCAGAAGCCAGTCCTTACTCCCACACCCCTTACCTCTTCCTGTCCTCAGTACCACCCCACCCCTACCCCTCATCCCCACCAATGTGGAGTTGGAGACTGGCATTCTAGATGACCACTTTACAACTAAGCTATGTTCTCAATCCTCAAAGCCTGCCCACCCCCCAACCATTGTCTATACTTGGAATCATGGTTAAAAATTCTCTGGCAAACAAACAAGAGGGGCCGGAGAAATAGCTCAAGAGGTTAAGAGCGCTGACTGCTCCAGAGGTCCTGAGTTCAATTCCCAGCAACCACATGGTGGTTCACAACCATCTGTAATGAGTTCTAGTGCCCTCTTCTGGCTTGCAGGCAGAACACTGTATACATAATGAATGAATGAATGAATGAATGAATGAATGAATGAATGAATGAATGAATGAATGAATAAATGAATGAATCAATCAATCTTTAAAAAAAAAAAACCAAACAAACAAGAATTCAATGTTTGACAAAATTATTTTCCTCGATATTTTCTCTTTGTATGCTTTCAAATGAATGACTAGACTATGATCTTTATGAAGAGGGGTTTAAAGATGCTTGATTTTTCTTTGATGCCATTTACTCATTAAATGTTTCTCTAAAAGAAACATAACATATTTAAGTAACATTTCCTAAATGCATAAAATTTTGCTTTGGGTGACCTACAAAAGAGAAATTCATGAGATTACATGAGGGAGATTTCTCTCTTCTCAAATCTATAGGCAGAAAGAGTTTCTCTAGGGCCAATGATGTCTTCATGTCACATCAATGAAATGTCATCAGGATGATAAAGAATAGGCCCCCTTGATGGTGTTTTTCACATGGCTAATACGATTTCTCAAAGGCCTTTCTTATAATTTTCCCAGGATCAGTGGCAGCAGGGGATTGGGAGCTTCTGTGGTACTTAACAAACAAAATGACCCAGTTCATAGTTTGTTCTCTCAAATAAGTTACAGGACACACATTATCTGGGCACTAAGAAAATAGAATTGGCCTTGAACTAAGATTTGCAATAAGATTGTGCTATCACAAGCTATTTGATCTAGTTCCTAGAAACTGTCTAGCTTATGACAAGTGCTCCATAAGTATCTGCTTGATATGAAAGTGAAGAAGGGACTAGAGGACGGCTCAGTGGTTAAGAACACTTGCTGTTCATTCGGTCTTCTGGAGGACCCAGGTTCAATGCCTAGAACCCACATGGCAGCTCACAACCGTCTATAACTTCAGTTTCAGGAGATTCTGCCACACTCTTCTGGCCTCTGAGGATATCAGGGAAACATGTGATGCACAGACATACATGCAGGCAAAACACTCATACACATAAAATAAAAGTAAATGTTAAAAAATGAATACAAGAATGAGTAGATTATAGTAAGGATCAATTTTCTTATTCTCAAAAGAAAGGTAATACTCCTCTGCAAGGTTCTTCAAAGTAGCAGAGATAATGTATCACCTACCATGGTGTACCGTCATTGATAGTTATTACTAACAAATATGACAGACAGCAAAAAGAAGGTTCTGAACTGTTCCTGCATAAGACCAAGTTTCTGCACCTTCTTGGTAACTAGCATGAGTAGGAGTCAAAGTATGAGAAGAGTGCTTTATGGCACACACTGGTGGTGGTCTGAATAACTGTCTCCTTAGGCTCATATGCCTGAGCACTTAGTCCCCGGCTGGTGGTGCTACACAGAGGTCATGGAACTTTTAGGACGGGGAGCCTCAATGAAGGAAGTACGTCACAGAGGCATGCTCTAAGAGTTTATGACTTTGTCCCACTTTAGGCTTGTTCTGTTCTATGTGTTGTGGAATATCATCAGCCACCTTGCAGCTCTGAATGCCTGCTGCCATGTCTCCTTCATTATTATGGATTTCCTCTCTGGAACCATAGGCCAAAACAGTCAAATTTTAAGTGGGAGAGCACTTAGTTATATGTGTGCTAACATATGTCATTAATGTTCAGGCTTAAGCTACTGCTCACTGGCCATGTTGAGCCCTACCAGGGAGGACCCACTGAAAACGGAGCTTGTATATACTTCATACCTGAGTCCTTAATGGTTAGAGACAGAAAAGAGCACCAGTAATTGCAGTTTAGGGAAAATTTATAACCTACAGCATCAGCTTCCAAACTTGGCCTCTGGAGCCTTGGTACTCTTAAAAACTTTGGAATTCTCAAAATAACTTTTGTTTGCATACGTTACAGCTGTTCTGGTGCTGTAACAAATACCGTGACCAACAGTAACCTTGAGTTTATTTTGGCTTATGGTTCCAGAGGGATGGAGTCCATTAAGGCAAGAAGGCATGGCAGCAAGGTTAGGAAGTCAGGGCACAGAGGCAGAACAGGAAGCTCTCACATCACACAAGAAGCAAAGAGCAAATCAGAGGGAAGAAAGGCTATACATTCTCAAAGTCTGCCTCCAGTGACACACTTCCTTCATCAAGGCCATGCCTTCTAGAGGTTTTACAGCCTCTTCACACAGCACCACCAACTTCAAACACCTAAGCTTGTGAGGAAGATTTCTCATTCAAACTACTATAGTCAATGACATTTACTTTATTAGAAACTTTAAAAACGGGGGGGCAAGCAAAATGGTTCAGTGGGTAAAGGTGCTAGTGCCAAGCCTGATAATCTGAGTTCAGCCCATGGAACATATACAGTGAAGAAGAGAACATATACACAAAACAAATACATGTAATACAAAAATTTTAAAAGAAATTAAAATAAAAATATTTACAACATATGTATCAATTCATTCAAAAGTAAAAGTCCTCATTATAAACTAATATAAATGTCTTATTTCTTTAAAAGAGAAACTTATTACAGAAAAAAAGGTTATCGAGAAGAGTGGCATGATTGTAACACTTTCACATATTTCTGTATTATCTGCCTCAATAGAAAACAACTATACCTTTATATCTATTTCTATATAAACTAGTGAAAATGTGCTGTATTGGTTAAAATTTATGAAGAATATGTGGCCTTCTGCAGATATGTAGTCAGAAAATGAAGACAATTTATTAGATATTTATAGTGACATTTCTTTGATACTTATACTCAGTTTGACAAGAGAAATTTCTTCAAATTAGTAGCATGTAGAATTTGAAAGTATCAAAAGATAGACTTTTGTACTTTGTTACACTAAAACTCTTTTCTTCTTCCCCCTCTAAACTCCATGGCCTCCCTGGATTATTCAGGCTGACCTTGAACTCTTGATCTTCTGCCTCAGCCACCAGAGTAGCTGAGATTATAAGTGCACCCTATAGTACCCAGCTCCACGATCTTTTTTTCAATGTATAATTTTATTCCATTATGAATCAATGCCTTTGTAAAACATTATTTCAAGTTATGCATTTCTTCTGAATGTTGATGCATTGTATTGTATGTTATATAAAAAAATCACATTTGTTAATATCACTAATGTCATCAGAAAAGTATTTATGCTGTCTGCCAGTGGAGGATATAAATTTTTATATTGAAAACTCAAATTTTACCATTGGCAACAAATACATCTAGTTCTTTTACTTGAAAGTAACAGATTTACTTTATTTATTTTATAGAAAATGTTTGCCAAATGCCTAGCCTACACAAGCATAATTTGTCTGTCAGGCAGTAAAAATGATTTCAGGGAAGGTGGGGAGAAGCAGTTAGTTTAGCTCAAGAAACCACACAAATGCTTTTCTTTGAGACAACTAGAATATATTGGTTCGTATCACCTAATAAAAAGGCTAAAATTCTAAGACAGAAATATCTTCTTCCTGAAGGATAGTCTTAAGTAGCCTTTCCTTTTCTAATTGTTATGCATGGCAATGAAGGACTTGACTAACAGAAGATGTTCATGTCAGAGGCCTGACTCACACTAAGATGACAACAGCTTTAGAAATCAGTGCTTTTGAGCCACTAGTGTGTTAACATAGTAAAAAGGGACAAACACAACTAATCTACAAAAACAACGCAAAGTAAAACAAAATTCTCATCTATTATAATAATGACAATAATTATGACCTTGAAGATTTCCTAAAATCGGGGCTTCTAGAGTACACGGTTTGCAAAACACAAGCTATCACAATATTGCCTCTGATGAAGAAAACAAGAAAGAAATGTCTTCACTTTCTACTCACCCCATGGGAATCAGCTCCCTCTCAGCAGGTCTTTTTAAGACTGCCTAGGAAACTATGCTCTGGAAACTAAATGCTCTGCTTATAAAGAAAACAAAATACCTGAGCTCTTGTTTTGTTTAGGCTTTAAAGGCACTGGAATGCACAAATCCCCCTCCCTATCAAACTTAAATGGGGCAGAAATGAAGTACCCTAGACTCAATCTTTAGCTTGTAGCACTTGAAAATCTTATTTCCTGGCAGCACAGAGCAGATGTACTGTTTTTATTTAAGATTTCCCAAGTGTACAGCAAATTTACTCTAGCTTTTGGATGTATTAGTAACAACAAAACCATTCATTCACCTTTATCTTTTTGATTTTGTTTTCAAAGAAACAATGTAAAGTATGGTTACATTTACCGGAAAATGTAAACTATGGTTAAATTTATAGGAATTCCACGGCTTTTTGCCTCAGGGTTGCATTTTAGGATGAAGTCACACAAATAGGGCGGGACAACTGACATACGGAAAATTCAATTTGCAGTGTATAGTTTTCACTGGATTTTCTAGATAATTAAAGACAAGCAATTCTTTCAGTATTGCAGCTATAAATCAAAAGAAATAAATGTCATATTTGACAAATGATTATAACCTAACTGCTAGTTTTAGGGAATTAAGCATTTCTGAACATTAACTTAACTAGTCTATGTCCAAAGAGGTATGCAGTTCTATTGAGGTATTTCTGATAGATTTTTAAACGCAGCATATTTGATTTTTTTTTTCATAGTATCTGAAGATGCTCTTGAGGATGTTTTAAATTTTAAAATGTAAAGACATTTATCAATAGCAAGAAATATTGTCAGCTTTACTGGGAAAAATGATGAACATATATAAAACTTTATTACCATTGTGATATGTACTTTACCTTGTATCACATTTAACACTTCATTAGATGACCGCTTTCCCATGATAATCAGGAAAAGTGGAAACTGATCTGTTTTTTGAGTCCGAATGGTCTGTGCAATAACACTGCCAAAGTGTCTATTGCACATTGTCAGAAATCTGAAACAAAACAAAACCAAAGAAAGTTTCAAACAAATTGGTAGATCTGAGAAGCCATTAACAATCATGTAAAGATTATGTAGCCTGACTTACATCAGTATGGAAAATTTTACTATGTTGAGTTTTCTAAATCTTTAATAGTTGTCATATAGAAAAGAAGGAAGTATACCCTAATTGCTGTCAAGGGATAACAGCATGGGATTCTTCTTAAGTCTCAAATAGTACAAGATGTACTACTTAAATTCTGAGAAAACAAAAGAATATCCAGGAGAGAATTTCTTAACTAGGATAAATAATATAGTGTGGTAAAAAGGTAAACTGACTAGCATAATTTAAAAATAGATTTAGCAACATTTCCCTAAGTACTTAAAATCAAGTACAAGGCTGGAACGTGTGTCTCCTCTAGAAGTAGTAGGTCCTCTAGTTTGTACTTAGTGTGGAACAAAAACAACAATTCTAAGCTTTTGGCCAAAAAAGCTCAGAGATATTAGCATACTGAAGTCTAGCATTAGTATTCTTAACACGATCTGGAATAAATGAAAAAACTGATAAAGCTTTTCTCTTCTATTAGAGGACTGTTTGAAATTAGCATTTCTTTCAAGAGAAAAGGGTAGCTTATGATATGTTTTCAGATCTGATGGTAAAAAGTAAATGTCATAATAATAATGAATTATGAAAGACCAAATGCAAATATAGAATGCTTTAATAAGATCCAATTTAATAAAGTCTGTAAAAATAATGGACTTTTAATAACACAGGTCACAAAAGGCAAAACAGTGGAAATTCTGGAGACTAGCCACTGGTACTAGCTTATTAATTCTTAATTATGTTCATGAAAGGCAACTTAAATCGTGTGTTTTCTTATGCCTTATGATAATATTTTAGGTAACAACTCCTCTGAAATGTATGTTCTAGCTGATGAGCAAAGTCCTGTCGTCACATGCATTAGATGGTAAATCTATTTGAAAAGACAAACGGTATTAAAATGTCATGTGCTCAGATTCATTTGATAAGTAATTCAAAACAGAATCAAACCTCTTAATTTTTAAAGCCAGTACATTTTCTGTCAATAGAAATTCATTTCAGAAATTTAGGCTGAATCTTTTGTAAAACCTGTGCTGTGACTACAGAAAGTAGATCTTGTTAAGGGCAACTAGAACTGTCAGCCAGAGTGTCAAGACAAGTTAGCACCACTGCAGTAAGTTCATTGGAAGGCCGGTTCATATACACGTTTAGTGCAGCAATAACAAGACCTCATGGCAATTTGAAATGACAAGGCCTTAAGAAATCCATTGTCAGCCAAGAAATATCAGTGCCCCCATGAAAATTCAAATCTTCACATTCCACAACTATTATGGGATAAAAGGTTCTCAAGCAGACTAAGCTTCCATACCAAATTTCACACTCATAAAGCTTTAACTCATCAACAGGGATGTGTAGATTAGTAGACAGCAAGTTAGGGTCTCATTTTTCTTTCTATGTCTTACTAAAATATTTGAAAGCAGACTTGACCCTGAGCTGATCATTGGTAACCTCTAAAATTAAAGATGTCAAAAAACAGTTGGAATGCTATTTCCTACAAAAGGGAGAAAATAAGTCCTTGTTGCTTTCACACCAATGGATTGAGTGGCTATCACACAGTAGATGCCATCACAGCACTGGCCATTCTAGCTAAACAGGATGCCCTCTGGCCCCTTGAAAGGAAAGAAGAAAGGAAGGAAAAGAGTAAGCTACTGAGAGGGTAGAAAGAAGGATACAGAAAAAGATCAGGAGACATGAGGGAGGGGAATGGGAGGAAGGGAGAAGGGAAGAGAAAAGGTAGGAAGGGAAGATCACATTAGCTCCAATTAGTCCAAAACCAGAAAAACAGACATGGGAAAAACAAGTTGTTTTAAGGGAATATGTATTTTTTTTTGGTAATAAAAAACTTATTTGTGGTATTTTGTTCCCTTTGAACAGTTAAAAATATTCCACAACACCTGGTGAGGAGGGCTAAAATTGTCAACCCAACTACAACTCACTCTGTATTCTTCAGTCAGATGCCATGAAGGAATAAATAAATGGTTGCTACAACCATTAGATTCCAGTCATTTCTACCCCAAAGTGGGAAACAATAACCATTATGCAATACTGGAAAATCTCTTCTTTTCTTTTTTAACTGTAGAGGATTTAAGTAAAACAATGATCTATCAATCACTGAATTATTTGAAGAAGGGAATGAAGAATTGTGAAGGCTGGAGAGGTGGTTGAGTGGGAAAGGGCACAAATAAAAGTCAGGGGTGGCTACACACCAGTGACCTCAGCAGGTGGAAACCAGAGGGTTGACAGGGTTTACTGTACACAGCCTAGAGCCAGATTCAGTGAGAGACCCTGTCTTAATGGAATAAGGCAAGGGTTGATAGAACAAGATGCCAAGATCCTCTCAGTGCTCAAGTGGGCATACACACCTACACACACATGTGCACACACACACACCCTTCCAAATTACAGTTTTAAAAAAATTATGCCAAATCAACTCCCTGAAAGTAAAATCTAAAACGACCAAAAGTGATAACATCTAAGGGGATAAATAAGGAAATTAAGAGAGGGGAGACAGACTGAGAAAATGACAAAAGCTGCAACCAAGTTTATACTTCCTAAGTCTATCACAACTGTTGGAAAACCAAAGAGCAGGAAGATGAGGTCAAATAGTTTCAATTTCAAGTTTGGAAAGAAAAATAAGCAGAATAGCAGATGGTTAGCATGTACTAACTATTCATTTTTCAGTTTATAAAGTATAGATCTTTTCTATCTTGCCAATGGAAATCAGATACAGAAAAAAAATCTTATTTTAATTCAGAGCATAAACTACTTTAGTTTCTTTCAATCAAAGTCATAATTACATGACATGAATTGTACTCCATTACATGGCACCTAGCTATTTAGTGGGGAAGAGATGAAAAACCTCCACTCCTCTTTAATTTTTGAGATAGGTTCTCATGCAGCCCAGGCTGCTATCAGACTCCTAATCCTTCCTCTTCTAACTTGTAAGGGCAGGGGATTTCAAGTGTGCTACCACACTGGGCCCAAGGAGATTAAATTCTATAAACTTACTTTTCACAGAATATGTATGACAGGCACTATTTTTGATTTGAAAAAAATGAAGGTCACAATACTGTCACTATACTATTTAACATGATTATAATTTTTCAATGTGATTTCCACAAGTCTAAAGGTGACTCCAAGATAAAGTGGAGTGAACCTATCTTTTAACACATCAATCTTCTTACAAAGAGGAAATGGAATAATATATAGAAGACATTCAAACTTGTTCTCAGTATATGGTAGGCCCTCAAGCTGGTACTTATTTTGTTACTCTTAAATGCTTAATGATATTTAACACTGAAAAAAACTGGTGTGTGTGTGTGTGTGTGTGTGTGTGTGTGTGTGTGTGTGTGTGTGTGTGTCTGTCTGTCTGTGCATGTGGAAATGAGAGGAAACCTTGCTGGAGTCAGTTATCTTCCACCTCATGGGTCCTGGGGATGAAACTCAAATCCTTAGGTTTGGTGGCAACTGCCTTTACCAATGGTGCCATCTGCTATTTAACATTTTCATCATCAATTTAATGATTAAAATGGTATGTTCACACCAACACTAAAAAATATTTTGTGTGTGTGCAATAAGATAAATCAATGAATTGTTAACTAAACAAAAGCAGTTAATGGTTTTACTGTCATTCAGAAAATGGAAGAGCAGAACAGGGCAGACAGCTCAGTCAGTAAAGTGCTTGTCATACATTATGAAGATCTCAGTTCAATCAACTGTGGCAGTACTTGTAATCCTAGTCCAAGGAGGTGGAGACACAGGAAGATGTCTGGGGCTCTCAGGCCAACCAGCCTAACCTAAAAAGCAAATTCACATCTCTAGGAAGAACCATGCTTCACAAAACAAGGTAACTCCTAAGGAGCATCCGATGTTAATCTCTAGCTTCCCCATGCATATGCACAAATGTTGATATATACACACATTTAGCAGCCCCAATGAACCACGTCTTTAATGACAGGTTACTCAGCAGATGAAACTTGTGTCTAACCTAATGGGTCTTCTCTAATATTACTCAATATTTTGAGTCAAGCCTTTATATACCATGTTTTTGCTTCAACTGCTCATCCATTTTTTTGAAGCCTCTTTGGTTTAAGAAAGCCGTTCCCTTTAAAAAAGATCCTAGGTATCTTTCTACTAAGGATAAGCCATTTGGTGTACACACACACACACACACACACACACACACACACACACACACATATGTTCAGGGTTTGTTCAGTGTTCAAAGATGGATAGAAAGAACAGAAAATAAGATAAGGGAACTTTGAGGCCACACCCAATCTCACCAACACATAATTAATTCTTCTTTCCTTGCCCTTTCCTTTTAACAGGAAAATATAATGAAACTCCATTAACTTGAAGTGTAATTTGTCAGGCACACACAAAACAGGCCAGCCAAAGAGTTATGCTTCTGACTACAGCGTTATTCCTGTAAGTCTACCTCCTATTCCATTATCCAGCTCTTTTCTGGAGTTCCTTTTGGAAATGTTCTTCAGCATTGCTGGGATAACCCCCCTGCCCTTTAAGGTGGCTTTGAGTTTTGTAGTCTTAGGTCTTTGGTCCACACTATGAGTTTTGTAGTCTTAGGTCTTTGGTCCACACTGAGTTAAGTAAATAAGTACAAAGCAAAGCTACAGAGCTGATATACTCAGTGATCCTCAACTTCCAGTGTCCCAGGAACCACCCAGGGAATTAATTTTTCTTTCTTTCTTTCTTTCTTTCTTTCTTTCTTTCTTTCTTCTTTCTTTCTTCTTTTTTTTTTTTTTTTGTTTTTTGTTTTTCAAGATAGGGTTTCTCTGTGTAGCTTTGTGCCTTTCCTGGAACTCACTTGGTAGCTCAGGCTGGCCTTGAACTCACAGAGATCCGCCTGGCTCTTCCTCCCGCGTGCTGGGATTAAAGGTGTGTGCCACCACTGCTCAGCTGGAGTTTCTTTAAAAGGCAAGCTTCCCTAGATTCTGACCCAACAGAGCTGGGATGAAGCACAAGAAACAGCCTCTTTAATAGACGTCTCATCCCAGGTGATGTCCACTTTTTGAGCATTTTTTTTTAAGAAACCAAAATGTTTTCCTTTTAAGGCTTTTGGTTGTCTCTGAAGACAGTTCTTAAAGAGGTTATCCCAGAAATGTTTTGGATAATGCAGCTTCACTGAATCATATCCTATTTCCTTAGGTAAGCACTCAGAAAAATGTTCATTCCTACTAGCTTCTTTAGTATTGGTGAGCTCCAACCTGATGTGGCACACATAACCAAGTATCTCACAAATCCATGAGACATTCTCATAGACAGAAAACAAAACAAGTGGGGGATTATAATACAAAATAAAATATTTAGGGAAGACCTCACTGAAAGTAGACATCTGATCAAAGACGCAAAAGAGTTGAAAGATGAAGTCAACAGCAGGCAGGGAACAGCAAATACAGAGACATTTAAAAGGAAGAGAAAGTAACTAGGACCTTGGTTACCTCATTCAGTATAGTTTGCAACAGTTCCATTCAGTTGCCTGAAATTTTCACTATTTCCTTTTGCTTTACAGCTAAATCGAATACCACTGCGTGTATGTATGGCATTTTCATTATCCATTCATCAGCTGAAGGACAACTAGATTGTTTCCATTCCTAGCTATTGTGACTAGAGCATCACTGAAATGGCTAAATAAGTGTCTATAGAGTAGGATACCGAGTCTACTGGGCACATGCCAGAAAGCCAGCAGATCTACTTTTGGCTTTCTGAGAATTCTCCAGACTGATTTCCATAGTGGCCACACTGGTTTACAGAACCACCACCAGCAGATCAGGATTCCTTTCCTAGAAGCCTCATTAGCATTTGTTGTCTCCTGTTTTCTTGATTTTAGCCATTCTGAGTGAGGCAAAATGAAATCTCAACATAGTCTTAATTCCTATTTCCTGATTGCTAAGGATGTTGATCCTAGGTCTGAATCTTTAGACTTGATTATATAACCTAAAGTAATCACAGAAGCTGGAAAACTAGAAAAGGGAGATGAATAGGGAGGGCAGGGAGGTAATAAATGTGTGTGTGTGTGTGTGTGTGTGTGTGTGTGTGTGTGTCCATCCTCTACCTTGAAAGGCGGAAGGACTGCAATAGAAAGGGAGAGGGAAGAAGGAAATAACACTAAGGGTGTTAGGAAACACCATAGGGAAACATTATTTTATAAGCTCACTTAAAAACACATATGCAAATGTAGCACAAATCTTAAAAGTTCTTATTAATAAAAACAAACCTGGAGCCAGGTATTGGGGTGACTGCTGAAAGATCAGAGAGACAGAATAAGCCACAGCACCTTGCCAATTCCTCAGCTGATCTTGTTTCCTCAGATTGGAAGCCTCTCAGTCCTCATCCAGAATGAATCTCAGCTGAACTGTTGATCAGAAGCCTAAAAGCTTAACCAGCCAAAAGCTTCTAGTTTCTGGTCCTCATGCCTTATATACCTTTCTGCTTCTGCCATCACTTCCTGGGATTAAAGGCTCTTGTTACCAAGCCTGGCTGTTTCCTGTATGTCCTTGAACTCAGAAAGATCCAGGCGGATCTCTGCCTCTGGAATGCTAGGATTAAAGACGTGTGTGCCACCATTTTCTGGCCTCTATATCTAGCGGCTGTTCTGTTCTCTGACCACAGATAAGTTTATTAGGGTGCACAATATTTTGGGGAACACAATCACCACATGCAAACAGTTTACATGGAGTTGTGCCACACAAGGTGATAATGCTCCCCAAGAACCACAGACTTTCTTACAAAAACCCCAGTGTCAGGCATGGGAAAGCTCACTTTGAGGTGTTAGTCAGGGGATTCCAACAAACTCCAGGCCACAGTCTATTACCACTCCTTTGCTTGCGTGCAAAAACCTGCAGGTAAGAGCCTACTCCTGAAGACACCACACACTTCAGACACAGGATTTGGAGTAATCAAGCTGCAACTAAGATGGAAGCCTCCTTGAGGACTAATTTTCATAGTATCCAAAAGTGCTATGCAAGCTGCCAAAGGAGAAAAGCAATCAATAGTTCTTAAATAGTTCATAGTTGCAAAACCTATAAATTACAACAATTACAGGTCTGGCAGGCTATCCCCAATAATTAAAATAGTGTCCCACTATAACTTTGGAGGCTACAAACAACTGTCTGATTGCATCTAGAGCCATTTCACAGGAGGGATTTCATGCCCAGTAATATAAACCTACCAGAGACATGTAGCTAAGCAACTAAGATGAGAACCCACTACTGCCATTCTCTTAAAAAAGTGTAATTCCTAAATGCATTCTAAATACTTATCTTTATACTCACAGGTAAGTAGAGCTCTCACCCCTATCAAAGAACCTCCTTTTTATAAAAGACAGAGAATTGGGTGCCTAACCACAAAAGTACATTTATAATACAACCCCTATAGGTAAGGCTCAGGGATCATTAAGGAAGAGGGGGTGGAAGAAAGAGTGTAAGAGTCAGACACCTGCTTTTAGATAATGTTTTCTAGACAAGTCAGGGATTCTGCACTCATGAAATCACAACAATATGGTTGCTGACACAAGACCTGCATAACAACAACACACCAATGTGGACAGAAACATACACAAGGCCTTACCCCAGATGAAGAGTTATAGGCAATCAGTGGCTGCAGAAAGGAGAATCAGTCTTCTCCAGAGACAAATCACCTGACAGGTTATCCAATCCCAAGTACTCAGTACTGAATACATGTACATAATAAAAACAATACTAAAGGAAGTGGTGTGTGTGTGTGTGTGTGTGTGTGTGTGTGTGTGTGTTTAAGTAAAAACAAAAGTAACTGTAGAAACAGAGGTCATGAACTTGAGAAGAAGTGGAAAGGGAGATATGGGAAGAATTGGAGGGAGAAAGGAGGGGTGAAAATTATGTAAATTTAGTACTTAGGCATGAAATTCTAAAAAAAAATTTAATCAAAGTTCACACGTAGGCAAGTATGGCTAGAGTAAAACAAAACATAAAGACATGGTAAATGGCTGGGATTATATAGTAAAAGCCAAGAAATAAATGAAAAAAGCCCTCTGAACTTCAGACCACATTACAAGGCTTAATATACAAAGAACTTTTACAAACTATTAAGTAAAAGATAAGCTTACCCAGTAGAAACTCATGAACTCTGGACTGACACCTGTGGAGCCTGCATGGGACTGGGCCCTCTGAATGGGTGAAACAGTTGTGTAGCTTGGTCTGTTTGAGGGGACCCCTGACAGTGGCAATAGGATCTATCCTTGGTGTATGACCTGGCTTTGGAGCCCATTGCCTATGGTGGGACACCTTGCACAGCCTTGATGCAGGAGGAGGAGCTTAGACTTGCCTTAGCTGTATGTGCCAGGCTTTGCTAACTCCTCAGGGGAGGCCACATCTTTTTGGAGGAGGGGATGGGAAGTGGACTAGGAGAAAAGGCAGGGGGAGGAGGGGTCTGTAGTGGGTATGTGGAATGAATAAAAAATTTCTTAATAAAAAAAGAAAGATAAGCTTACCGAAGCAGCTAAGTCTAAGACATATGTGATGGGGCTCAAAATAACTCATAATGAGCTAAATCCTATTTATTTTTAATTTTTAAAGATTTGTTTATTTTATTATTTTATGGGTATCAGTGTTTACCTGAATGTATGTCTGTGCATCATGTGTGTGCCAGGTCCCCACAGAGGTCAGAAGAGGGTGTCATATCTCCTGGGACTGGAGTTACAAAAGGATATCAGCCACCATGTGCATGCTGGGAATTGAACCTCTGAAATTGCAACAAATGCTCTTACCACTGAGCCAACTCTCTAGCCCTGAACTAAATCTCATATAAAGCTATGCTAAGCACCATTTTTTTTGGGGGGGGGTGGTTTATTTTTATTTTTTTAAATAAATTTTTAAATAATTTTTGTCTTTATTATTATGTGTTTTAAATTTTATACATCAGCCATGGGTTCCCCTGTCCTCCTCCCTCCCGCCCCCACCCCTACCTTCACCTCAGCCCCTCCCCTCCATTCCCATGTCCTCCAGGATCAAGCCACCCCTGGGGATTCATTTAAACCTGGTGGATTCAGTACAGGCAGGTCCTGTCACCTCCTTCCAGACTGAGCAAAGTGTCCCTGTGTAAGCCCAAGGTTTCAAACAGCCAGCTCATGCACTAAGGACAGATCCTGGTCCTACAGACTGGATGCCTCCCAAACAGATCAAGCTATTCAATGGTCTCACTTATCCAGAGGGCTTGATCCAGCTGGGGGCTCCACAGCCTTTGGTTCATAATTTTTGTGCTTCCATTCGTTTGGCTATTTGTCCCTGTGCTTTTTGCAATCTTGGATTCAACAATTCATGCTCTTGCAGACCCTGCTCTTTCTCGACAGTTGGACACCTGGAGCTCCACCTGGGGCCTGGCTGAGGATCTCTGCGTCCACTTCCATCAGTTATTGGATGAAAGTTCCAAGACGACTGTTAGGGTGTTTGGCCATCTGATCACCAGACTAGGTCAGATCAGGCTTTCTCTCGACCATTGACAGCAGACTACAGAGGATATATCATTGTGGATTTCTGGGGACCTCTCGAGCACTCTGCCTATTCCTGGTCTCATGTGGTCTTCATTTATCATGGTCTGTTATTCCTCATTCTCTCTTTCTGTTCTTGATCCAGCTGGGATCTCCTGCTCCTCTAAGCTTTCTTTCCCTCAAATCTTGCCCTTCATTACTCCCACTGTCATCCAGGTTGTTCATGTAGATCTCATCCATTTCTCTGTCATTGGGTGATCCTTGGGTCTTTCCTAGGGTCCCGTTTTCTAGGTAGCCCCCGTGGAGTTATGTAGCAGTCTAGTCATCTTTGTTTTACATCTAGTATCCTCCTATGAGTTAGTACATACCATGTTTGTCCTTCTGAGTCTGGGTTACCTCACTCAGGATGATTTTTTTTTTCTAGATCCATCCATTTGCCTGCAAACCTCATGATGTCATTGTTTTTTCTCTGCTGAGTAGTACTCCATTGTGTATATGTACCACATTTTCTTTATCCATTCTTCAGTTGAAGGGCATCTAGGTTGTTTCCAGGTTCTGGCTATTACAAACAAAGCTGATATGAACATAGCTGAGCAAATGCCCTTGTAGTATAGCATACCTTGGGTATATGCCCAAGAGTGCTATAGCTGGGTCTTGGGGGAGATGGATTCCCAATTTTCTAAGGAAGCGCCATATTGATTTCCAAAGTGGCTGTACAAGCTTGCATTCCCACCAGCAGTGGAGGAGAGTTCCCCTTGCTCTACATCCTCTCCAGCATAAGCTGTCTTCTGTGCTTTTGATCTTAGCCATTCTGACAGGTGTAAGGTGGTATCTCAGAGTTGTCAACATCCCTAATTATCCGGGAAATGCTAAGCACCATTTTTTTCAACTGTCAGATTAGTAAAGATTAAGGAAACAGTCACTTCTACTCATAGGTAATATCAAAGGAACTGGTACCATCTCTATTATTGGCAATTTGGCAGTATATATTAAAAATTACAAGTGTATATATACCCTCAAATTATGACTTTTATACCTGGGCATTTAATTAATAGATATGTTTGCATGGATAATTATCAATGTACAAAATTAAACACTGTAGGTTGATAATGGTATAAAAATGATTACTACTCAAATTTTATATTAATATAATTGCATTTGAGATGGTTGAATAATAGTCTACTGAATAGATGTAAGTCTTATTGTGTTTCTGACAGTTCTGAACTAGGTATGTATTCTCAGTTTTAATCACTACAAAGCATACAATAAATATCCTCAACTATTTACTTAAGAAAAAGGCTGTGAAGCACGCTTACTGGGCAAGAGTATGCTAATAATAATATTATTGATACATAATATGAAATTATTTTCTAAAGGGTTGGTACAATGCTTTTTTAAGCACATTGAAGACATTTTAAACATGTAGGCAGACTACAGGCAATTTTAAGAAAGCAGGATGTGATTTGTGAAGGACTGAACTGAAGAAAAAAAAAAGCATTTCATATTTGTTTGAAGCTTAAACTTTCTGTTAAGTTGTGTCAATAAATTGCTAGCCAGAATTTAAAAATAAAACACACACACACAAAACCCGTATATATATATATTTTATTGTTTGGTGGTGTTAGGGAATGAATATAGACCTCCCATATCCTAGGAAATCGTAATACCCCTACTTTTTTTATCCCCAAACTGTACCTTCTCAGTCTCTATTATTTATAAACCAAATCTTGGTAAAAAAGGCTTCGAGACCTGACAGTTTAATAACTGGGGAGTATTAAGCTATGGAGGACTAATTTGTGATTTTTTTTTTTGGAGGGGAACAATAATTTTTTAAGTTGGTAATTGGCTTTTTCTTACCATTTTAGCTGGAGCATTCCTAATCTAAACATACAAAACCTGTAGTGTAGGCAACTTAAATATTCTAGATTTTTTACTATCTTGGATTCTTAGACAACTCAATTGGTTGTCTATGCAAAATTCCCTAATACGAAAGTATTGTGAAATCAAACACTTTTCTTTCCCAGACATTTGCAATAAGTACCTCTTATCTAAGCTGGGCATGGTAACACATGCTTTTAATCAGGAGATAGAGGCAAGTACATGTCTGAGTTCAAGGCCAACCTGATCTACAAAGTGAGTTCCAGGACAGCCAGGACTACACAGTGAAACAATGTCTCAACTTCCCCCATGCCCACCTCACACACTAAAAAAAGAAAGGAAAGGAAGAAAGAACAAAGTACTGCTTATCTGTAGTAAGAGATAAGCTTAATTTTTCGTACAATGTAGATCACAGAATCTTAGCTGAAAGGAGTAATAGAATAATTCATTCTTCTCCAGCAATGTAGAGAAGACTTACTTTCCAGGGTCTATAGAAGAGAGTGGGTGAACATTAAATACTACATAACATTTCTTCTTTGGATTTTTTTTGTTTGTTTGTTTTTCGAGACAGGATTTCTCTGTGTAGTTTTGCGCCTTTCCTGGAACTCGCTTTGTAGACCAGGCTGGCCTTGAACTCACAGAGATCCGCCTGGCTCTGCCTCCCAAGTGCTGGGATTAAAGGCGTGCGCCGCCACCACCTTCTTCTTTGTTTTGTTCTTCACTAGTCAATAAACAAAGGCCTAGTGGATATATGATGCAATGATTTTTGTCTTAAGGACACTGAGAATATTTTGGCTTTCACTAATCAAAGTCTCCAAACAGTAGTCTGGTCTGACTGGGGCTTGTATTTAATAATTTAGATTATGTGCTAAGGGGAAAATACAGAGAATGAGAGATTAAAATTTACAGTGCAAGGTGGTGTTCCTAGATACCTACTAGGAAATGAATCTACTTTTATCTACTTCTGTTCATAATGTCTAATGCTTAACATGTATTTAGTATAGAGATGGGCCAGTTCATGCTTCAGTAACCTTTATCTGTACTATGACAAGGTTCGAAATATAGCCTTCTTGTATTCGAACTATTTTTGAAATCTGTTTAATTTAAAAACAGTATAAATTATAATGGTCTTAAGGGTTACCCCGAGTTTCTACCTCTAGTAGGACCATGCAAATAAGTAGATGTTGACTGACAAGTTTGCAATTCTAAACTTCCTTTTCTGATTTTTTTTTTTTTTAGCAAACTGTGTAGTTATTGTAAATTTACATTTTTAAAAATCACCCACTGACTTAGGAAAGCTGCAAAATATCCAAACATTAATATATTCTATCACATGTAGCATAGTCTTATGGGAAGATCAAAGACAATGAAGACAGACAAGCTTGACATCGTCAAATTTATTAAGTGTCTCTTAATAATGGACAACTTCCTGTGAGCCTCTGCTTTCTCACCTATCTGAGGAAGACACCAATACCTAATTTCAGAGTTAGTCTTAGACTACCAGTACTACTTTCCCCTTTCCTTTCTGTGCGTCAGAGTCTATCTACACCAGCTTCCCTTCCTCACCAATTAAAGACACACTTCCTAAAGGAAGTTTCCTATTGTATAACCCCGAGCCATGAGACAATGTCCTCCTGTGAGAGGACAACCTGTATCTCCCATGCTCCTTTTTTTTTTTCAACTGCCAGATTTGGAGATGTTATGATTTTATTATATAAAACATTTCATCATTCTTTATTCCAGGACTGGCTAGTTTCTCTTAGAATCCTGAAATTTATACATAATTTCATATCTGAAAAGCAACATCACTCTAATGGATAAGAAATGTAGGAAAGTTAAGACTCTACACACAGAAAGAAAGTCTTTACAGTATAAAAGATGAACACTGCAAAGTACTAGCACTTCTTCAGTCAATCATCAAACCTTTCAATCAATAATCAACTGTAACCCAGCAGTTTGTAAGGGTTCATGTCACTTGAGACAGCTGATGCTTGACAAGAGTGAACAGGCATGTCAACAATGCAGAATCTCTCTACAGTATCTACAGTCTATATCTGCCATGTGTGCTACATCACCAAAAAGTAATTATTTAGGGATCATCTCACCTAAGCTCCCTAAAGAATTACCATTACTGAAAAAAGAATTAATTTAAAACCCTCTATTTTCTACAAGGGGTTAATATTTTAAATTTTCATTTGAAATAATCAGTCTTTTACAAAACAACAGTAGAAAACAGCTGTCTATTAATATCCTTAATGATTTTCAAATAGAAAGTTATTCAATAAAATTCATCCTTGAATTTAATGTCAGGAAATCTGGAGAAGCATTGTTAGGATTCCATACACAAGACAGTAGCTATAACAGTTAAAATGTGTAAATAGTTACAAATACCTGTGAAGTTCTTTTTACCCATTCACTGCTAGAATTACTGAGCAGAATTTGGTATTGTACTAGAAAAGTTAAGTGAACCTAAATGTTTATAAATATTCATATATTTACTGTTGTTAGCTGGTTTTCATCTGATTTATTTTGAACTGTATTTAATATAACAGTTACATTCATATTTTAAAGCAGGACAGCTGTAAATGACAAATAAAAAAAGATACATAGAGGAGAGAAAATAAAGGGGCAAGAATGTCCTCCCAAAATAAGCTAGCATTTTGGCGAATAGTGAATGCTTATTAATAAATATTTTGAAGGGATAAACAAATGTATAGAATAACTAGGATAGTAAAGGAATGATAAAGAAATAACTATAATCTGAAGTGTGTAAACTGCTTGATTTTTAAAAGTAATACAGCAGACTCACTCTCAGTTCCCTGCAAAGTCCAGAACAGAGGCTTATAGGAATGGTGTATGAATGCTGGTAGACAGCCAAGATCACGCGCATGCTAAGATGGGACAATCTGGACTTTAAGAGGGGAAAACAAGGAGATGCTTTAAGGGATCGTTTAGGATAAGATTCAGAAACACAGGCTAAGCTGATTAGGTTCATCTGTCACCGGGGAGAGTGGTCTCAAACAATTACTTGCCTTTGTCCTCTGAATATTTTCATGTATGAGAGAAAAATCAAATACATATGTACCAAATGCACTAAGCACTATATACCAGGCATTTAAAATTATTTATTTTGGGGTGCATGTGGTGTGGAGTCTGTTCTCTTCTTCCACTGTTTGTGTTCCAGAACAGGTACACCACCTACTAAGCATCTCACTGGCTTAAGGAATTTAAAAATTATTTAAAATTCATTTTAATTTTAAAAGATTTCATATTGAGCATGTTTCCCTATACCCTCATCTTCCTCCTTCTTGCCCCTACTTCCTGTTAACTCCCTTTGTTCTCCAGTTTCACTTCTACTACCATGTCCTATGATACACAATTTTTATATATGTATATTAAACCTAGGAATCACAAATGAGAAAAAAACATGGTATTTGTCTTTCTGAGAGTGGCTTATCTCACGTAATATGATTATCTCTAGTTGTATCCAATTTCCTGCAAGCAACATAACTGTTCTTTTTAAGGCTGAAAAAAACTTCCATTGTATATACAATGTCCTATTTTCTTTATGCATTCCTTTGATGTTGGACACCTAGGTTGGTTACATGTTGTGGATATCGCTCTGTATAAATAAAGTGCTGTTTCGCCAGTGGTCAGACAGGAAGTATAGGTGGGACAAGAGAGAAGAGAATTCTTGGAGGTGGAAGATTGGGTTGGAGAGAGACATGGCCAGTCGCCGCCATGACAAGAAAGAAATAAGGTACTGGTAAGCCATGAGACACGTGGCAAAGTATAGACTAATACAAATGGGCTAAATATAAGAGTAAGAGCTAGACAATGGTAGGCCTGAGCTAATGGCCAAGCAGTTTAAATAATATGTCTGTGTATTTATTTTATACGTGGGCTGTCTATCAGGGCTTGGCAGGGGCTGGAGAGAAGGTCTCCAACTACAGTTACATAACTCTGTTATAGCAAAAAGTGCTGTCACAGACACTGATGTGACAGTATCCCCATGAAGAGCTGACTTGGAGCCTGCTGATAAAAAGCCAAGAGCAGGAGCAATGGGTCATATGGTGGCTTCTATTCAGATATCTGAGAAAACTCCATACTCATATTCATAGTGCCTAGGCTAGTTTACATCTCCAGCAACAATACAGACAGTTTCGTTTTGGTTCACACCATGGTCAGCATTTGTTGTTTTCTCAATTACTGTCATTCTGACTTGAATAGGAAGAAATTTCAACGAATTTTCAATTCCCATTTCTCTGATGGGTAGTAAAGTTAGACATTTTTCATATAATATTTCCTTCCTTACTTCCTGCATGCGCATGTGTGTGCATGCTATGCTGAATGGATTGCTTACTGAATGACTTTCTGAACCTATACCATACCAGTGTTCTTAACTGCTCAATGTGAGAGATGATAAACAGACTGTCTTAAGGTGCTTACCATATGGTGATTTGTGGAGGTCAGAGGACACAATGGAGTCACTCCCCTTCCAACTTTACATGTGTTTTGGGGTCTAAAGTCAGGTCACCAGGCTTATGCTGCAAGTATCCTCTACCTGCTGAGCCATCCCACTGGCCCTCATGTTTACTAGACATTTCTATGCCATTTTTGATAAGTGTTTATTGTTCCACTCATTCACTGGGTGTTAGGTGGTGTTTAGTGTCTGTCCTGTTCTTTGTGTAGTATGCCATTAGTCCTCTGGCAGAAGTATTTTCTCCTATAAGCTGTCTCTTCACTAGAATGATGTTCCCTTTGCTATACAGACGCTTTTACATTTCATTTGTGTTGATTTATCTCCTTAGTTCCTGGGCTACTTCAGTCTCGTTGAGTCCTTGCCCATGTCTGTAGTTTGAAGTGTTTACCTTTGAGTTTCGGAGTTTCATGTCTTACATTAAGGTCTTTTTGATCCATTTGGAGCAGATTATTGTGTAGGTCAGAGATAAGGATCTAGTTTCATTCTTTACATGTGGATATCCAGTTTTCACATACCATTTTTTGAAGGGACAGTCTTTCTCTAGTAATTTTGGCATCTTTGTCAATAATCAGGTGGCTGCTTGGATTAGTTAAAATTATTATTATTATTATTATTATTATTATTATTATTATTATTATGTGTGCTGGCATAGTGGTGGTGGGTATGTATGGTATACACATGTGTGGGGGTCAGAGGACAAGTTTGTAGGGTTGATCCTCTATTTTCTACAAGGGGTTAATACTTTTACGTAGATTCTGAGAATTGAACTTCTGATTCCAGGTTTGCATATCAAATGCACTTACCCACTGCGCCGTCTTATAGGCCCAGTTTTGTAGGTTTGCATCTCACTCTTCTATTATACTCAATTAATTTGTATGTCTGTTTCCATGCCAGTACCATGCTGTTTTGGTTACTATTATGCTAGACTTTTAAATTTATCATTTCATTTAATTCTAATAGCAACTCTGAGGTGTATGGTTTAATCTCTACTTCACAATATGGAAACTGCATCATAATGAAGGTTCACACAAGTTGCTCAAGGTCTTTATAGTTATCTTATAGCATAGTTAGAATTTGAATTTGGTTGGATTAAATTCAAAACTCATCCATAATCTCAATCATCCTATACTCTTAGAACATCAAACAAATAATACTGAGCAGCACAGTAAGATAAAAGTGACAAGAAATTGATAAACCACTGGCCCTTCGTAAGTTCATGCTCTAGTGGAAGAGCTAGAGAATAAATGTCGAGACGTCCATAAGTGATGGCTGACTGTGGAAATGGGTGCTATGAAGGAGAGTGCTGGGAAGGAAGGCTTTTTCCAGATGGGGTTGTGAGACCTTTCTGAACAGGGAACATTTAAAATGAGACAGCAAGGGCAGAAAAACAGGATTATTTGTCTTTTTGTTGGCTTCTGTTTTCTTAAGCAACTGGGAGGGAGATTAGAGTTCAAGGTAATGTGTTTAGTGAATCAAGAGTATGAATACATATCTCACCCAGGTCAAAGAAATCTTGGTGTGCATAAATAAAGTAGAGATAAAAGAAGACTACTTTAGGTCAGGCATGGTGGTGTACGTCTCAGATCTCAGCACTCAGGAGGCCAAGATAGGTGAACTTCTCTGAGTTTGCACTGAGACCAGCCAGGATACACAGTAAGCTCCAGGACAGCTAGGACTACATAGTGAAACGCTGTCTTATAAACAAAAAAACCAGTTTAATGCTGAGACTATGCCAAGGAAAGGAAAATAATCTCTTCAGGATTCTCTAAACTGTGACTATAGACTGATCCAAAGCAGATAAAAGCAGTAGGAAACGTTTTAAAAAGTAAATAATAAAAATCTATCACTTTCCCCCTGGTATTCTAATGCTAACAATTTCAAAAATATAGGCATGTGTTTGAGGAATGAAAAGAAAATTGTTCCATAAATGAGTTACCTAAACACACTCCAAAGCATTAGAATTTTTCAGTAGTTAAGGGTACTATTTGGTAATTAAGGTCATTAAAATTGTTAGTTATTAATACTTCTACACAGACCAACAAGCAAACACTGCACAAAATGTCAGAGAGAACAGTTTCCACATAATTTTATATGGTTGAATTAACATGGTTCTTTTATAACTTTGGTTGACTTATTACCAGCATTTATGGAAGAGAAGACATGTACTACTCATTTAAATAATATAGAACCTATGATTAGTAAAAATTCTTCAAAAACAACTATAAATAAAAATAGATTAATAACAAAGCCAGGTGTAGTAGCACAAACATTTAATCTCAGCACTCAGGAGGCAGAGGCAGGCAGATCTCTGTGAGTTCCAGGACCAGCCGGTGATGTATATAACAAGTTCCTGGCCTGTAAGGGTTACACAGTAAGATCCTGTCTCAAAAAAAAAAAAAAAAAAAAAAAAAAAGGCTTCCTGGAGGTAGCTTCTGATGTTTCTAGGAGACGAAAACATCATGTTCTTCTGGCTCTTACAATCGTTCACAACCTCTTCTTTAATGATGCTTGAGCCTTAGGTGCAGGAATTAGGTTTTAGATATCACAGATTAGGGCTGAGCACCACACAATTTCTTGTTCTTTGCATTTTGATCAGTTGTGATGACTTCAATATCAATGGTCATCCCTGAGATCATATACACATAGGTAACATGAGCAAGTTGTATTTATGTCCTTAGGAATGTGTGTGTGTGTGTGTGTGTGTGTGTGTGTGTGTGTGTGTGTGTGTTCATAAAAATAATTAAAGAAAAAGAGGTCATGAATTACAGATGGAACAAGGGAAGGTGTGCACAGAGGGGCTGGAAGGAGGAAAGGGAAGGAGAAGATCGTGTAAATATAATTTCAAAATTAAAAATTTATTAAAAATAAATTTAACAACAACAAAGTTTAACAATGACAGAGAAATTACGGAGGGATATATGTATTTTAAAATATTTAATATTAAATGTCTTTCAAATTTGTTTCAGTTGGTGATTCATGTTTTGAAATTTACATAAACACTGAGTCAAGTAACTGATAATAATATTTTATGACTCTATATATCCTCAAATATAAGATTGTGAGCCACTAGAGGTGACTATATATAAGTATATGCATATGGACAACTATATATAAGTATACTAGAAGAAGTTAGAGAATCAGAACAAGATTTAGCCACAGATCACAAAGGTGCCAAGGCTTGGTGTCATACTCAGAATTCATGCATCTTGAAAAGGTGAAGATGCTTTCAATTCTGTATATCTAAAACATTCAAAGCACATAATACTTAAGAGAAAGAACACACAGAACAACTGAGTAATAAGTTGCATGACAAAAGCAGGATTTGATACAAAACTTTTAAATTTAGTGATATGCTTTTATACTGGCATTTCAATAGTATTGCTTTTATACTGTTCTTTTCTAGCAAAAATTCTCATATAGACTTCCCATTGACAACTATGAGTTAAATGAGTTAAATACACTTGCTGAATATTATTAACTAGATCAATATGGAGGACAGATGGGCTTTCCTATCATAAATGTTTTTAGTCCAATACATTCATGTACCATCAGGTAGTTGTAACTGCAGAACCAGGAAGTGGTGTGGGAAGTACTAAAAATGGAATTAAGAACAGCTTGTAAACTAGTCATTTTAAATTACTTCAAAGGCTATTTTGAAAGATAATAACTTTTTACAGAATAAAGAATGTACTGCACATGGTTTAACCATCATCTGCACAGACAGTGGCTTACTCTTACTAGTACGAGGCCATCACCTTTCACCCTTGCCCCTTTCCCTTCCTTTCGTATACTAGGAAACGACTCACAAGTGCACTCCTGGGCAATGCTGAGCAGTAATTATGACTTGCTGACAAAGAGATATGAACAATTACGGAGCCCATTTTGAAACCCTACACTAATAAAGTCATTAGATGCTGCCCTTGCCATGATCCTTCTAAAAGCTTCTGAAGTTACAAGAACACACGGCATTGTTTGCAGGGACAATTGCTGCTGGCAGAGCGCAAACCTTGAGTTAAACCATGCTGCAAATTGATCTTGACATTCTGTTAAGACCGCCACTAAAAATCAAAAGCAGAGGAGAAAAGGAGAAAATGAGTGGGCAGGATGTAATCATGGAACAGGAGGGGTTCCTCCTCACCTTCTCTCCTCCCTCTTCACAAAACAAACCAGGGAGAAAATGACAAACTCTCCTGGTGTTTTGGAACCTTTATTTTAAAGCATTAATTAAGCCCTTGACCTGGGATGTTTAGGATGGCAATACACTTCCTTGAAAAGTACTGGAAGGAAAATGTTGCACAAAGGGAATAAAGCTGTTTAAGGAAAATTATATGGAAGTCTGGCATGACGTCTCTCTGGAAGTCTTAGTACCCAGACCACAACACATTCATCTGTTTTACCAGACAGCTCTGCAGAATCCTTATTTGTTCCTAGGGAACCAGCTGGAAATTAACACTCCTCTTGTCTTTCATGCAGTCCTTGCACCTGGGTCATATTTGTTGGATTAAATGGAAGTATAGAGTTAGAGTAACATCGTCAGTTAGGCTTCAGCCAGGCATGAACCGCTGAGGAGTTTGGAATTAAGGATAAGCCACTGTGAATATGACTAATTACTGAGATGGAAAATACAGATGAAGACAACCCACTGATGATAAGTGCTTTAAGTCAATTAACTCTTGCCAAGATTAAGTAATGTGGAAAACTATCACCTGAGTATTAAGGCTAACAAGTACCTGTCATCCTAACAGCGGAAGTTTGCATGAACTTGAAATAACAAACCCGAGGGCAGAAGTTCAAAAGCTAAAATCCACAGGCAATGGAATCATGTCTATGAACACTTGTATCAATTGTGCATACAAAATTTAATACATTGCTGTATGTGTTACACTGCTGCATGTATAACCTGGCACTATCAGAAATTCCTAGGTAACTTTTTGTAGTTATGTTCAACACTCCTTGATTTACTTTCACCGCAATGCCTGACTTACTCCTTTGTGTAAAAACATTAGCAAAACCTTACATAAGCAACTGTTCAATATTCATAGCTGTCAGACTATTTAGTTAGTACTACCCTAGTCAAGCTCAGTGTTTGATTTGAGTTTGCTATTATGAGATTGTGTACACCAGCATCTACACTTGCATTTCGAGTACTCCTGATGAGAACAAGAGAAACTCATTAATTGACACAGATTCCTGGTTAATACTGTGCTTAGCCAGTGCCACAGTTGTGATGTGATCATCCTCAATGAAGCAACTTCAGTCTAGAACTTACTCCAAGTGGATGTCCTTCATGCCACTGTCCCCAAGTACTAAATAGGTATTCAAATAGAATTAACAGAAGCAAGAAAAACTAATACTTATTGTGCTGGTGCTTTATATATTATTATTTATGGTAATTGGATAGTGCTCAATAGGCCCCAGTGTATATCTCACCATATGGACAGTCCATTACTCTTGTCCCATAGATTTTTAGCTTCATTAATACTATCATCACTGCAAGAGGTTCAGTACAATTTCAGAATGGTCCATTTTGAATGCCCAATTGCTTCTGGGGTATCAGAGACTTGGTAAAAGATGAGGAAAAAAAATTCTGGAACCACTAGATGAATTCATCTAGGTTGGGAGTCAAGTCTTTTGCCAAATGGACCAGGGCACATGAGGCATAGGAGCATAGTGTATGACAATCTGGGGCCAGTAGAAAACAGTGTTAAGTTAGGGCATTTTTGCTGTTGTTATTGTTCATTTTGTAAGGGAAAGCAAGACACAGCAGCATTTCTAACTCACTATTTCTTAACAAACCTACAGGAGACTTTTTTCTTATAACCAATATAGCAGTTACTTTTCAAAAAGGCATTGTGCAAAGCAATGAGTTTATAGGTACAGCACCCCAGGGGGATGACAATCTATCAGGAAACACCATATAACAGAATAAATACTATTACTGTTAGAAAGCCTAGGGATATTATGGGAACATACAGAAAGTGCAATAACCCACACTGAGGCAACAGGAATGGGGTGGGGAGATGTAAGACTTCTTGATGGCGACATCTATTTTAAATTTTAAGCAATCATTCTTCCACAGCCAAGCATTAATTCACGAAGAATACATTGTACTGAAAAGGATTTTTTTATTGTATTAGCTGACTTCATGATATTTTTCTGTTGTTACACATCTAAAGAGACAATCTCTGATCTACTGACTAAGCATATGCCAATAATGGATTAAGTCACCAATAAAACTTTTTTGGATCTGTCTATTCTAGATGGGTGAAGTTAATTCACAGCCTGGTTCACACCATACATGTTTATATTAGCTGGTAGCTCCATCTCTATGTCTACAATTATTTCAGCCACTGACTCCATTCCAAATACTTAGTTATGATGTTTTAAATAGTAGTACAAGTTTTTAAATTTGCAAGCCAATAAACTGGGAATACTACTAATATGCATATCTTTAAATCAAATGAGTAAAATTTGGAATTTTATTTTATTTTTTTGTGAATCATCTCTTTCAAATCCTTCTGTGACCTACTGAGGTATAGCAACTCACAATCAAATTCACTTTTAAGTGCTTTGTATACATTTTATGTTACAAATTAGTTATTTCATCTATCTTATTAACTATTTTTTGAGGGATGATATGGTATGTTGTTCAACATTTCATCTTCAGTTTCTTAGCATCAATTTTGATTCATATTAAACACTCAGTGGGTATTTACTCAGTGAATAAACACAGAGGAATACATGTTTTTTTTCTTAACTTATTTCTTAGGGGCTGCAGCTATGGCTCAGTGGTTAAGAGCAAGTGTTGCTCTTACAGAGGACCCAAGTTTGATTCCCAGCACCCAAATGGTGCTCACAACCATCCCTAACTCCACTTCCAGGTGATCCAACATTCTCTTCTGACTTCCATGCCCACCAGGGACACCTTTAGTTCAGACATATGTAGGCAAAATATCCATGCACATAAAATAAACTTAATAAAAGATTTTTAGATCTGTCTGGAACTTATGTATAAAATTTTCTTGTTTAGTATCATCTGGTCCTTTTAATTCTTTCACTTATAGGTATATCTTATATTTCTATCAGGAATACTGGTCAAATGGACAGTTAAGAAATTATAGCGTCTAGCACTTCTAAAGATTACCAAGGACTTTCTGCTTATTTCTGTAAGAAAGGATGGTTCTATAAATCCAACTAGACTACAGCCAACAATACTATAAACTTTTCTAACTAAGAAAGCACATTTAAGTAAGAGTCCCTGAAATTATAAGCAACATTAGATGGAATTGGATATAGGTATTTATTTGTTAAATACTTACTAAGTTTCTTTCTCAAAAATTTAAAAGGTATTTTGCTTAATAAAACAAATTTTCTAGGACATCACTGTTAATAAGGGAGAAGACAGACATTAATCAATACTACTAAAGCTTAGTGTCTCAGTTTAGATTTGGAATGTCCCATGATCAATATAGAATTTATCACAATTCATATTATATTGACATGGAGTGGTCTACCTATTTATTCAACTTTAGGGAGTTATTTGTATCATTTTAGACTTGAGAAATCCAAATTAACACAAAACATCCTTTTTTTTTATTTATTTATTTATTTATTTATTTATTTATTTATTTATTTATTTATTGGTTTTTTTTGAGACAGGGTTTCTCTGTGTAGCTTTGCGCCTTTTCTGGATCTCGCTTGGTAGCCCAGGCTGGCCTTGGACTCACAAAGATCCGTCCGCCTCTGCTTCCCGAGTGCTGGGATTAAAGGCGTGTGCCACCACCGACTGGCTTAACACAAAACATCTTATAGAATGTTTAATAATTCACTTCTTAGCTAGACATGGTGATGTGAACTTATAATCCCAGCACCCAAAAGCCAAAGGGCAGAAGAATTAGGAAATTTAATTTATATTAGTAAGTGGCACTCATATCAGTAAAAATCAAAGCATTCACTTAGCTTAATAAATAACCTTCACTTACCTTCTACATAATCTAAGGTTCATAGTAAATTGTGACTGGAGGATTGACTCTTCTATGGGGCTTAATTATAATGTTTCTTAAGTAATAAAGTATTTGAGTTCATTCTCATCTTGGCCATCAATATCCAGAGGTGTAACATCAGTTTTAGTCCCAGAAAGCTACCAAGGAAGCACCTAGTCCAAATAGTTCACAGGCTTAGGATTCTCTACATTCATATGATTTGTCCAAATAGGACAGCTAGATATGAGATCAGAAAAACTACTATGAATATTCTATATCTATTCTAAAGAAATCACAGTTTAGGGTTGGCCTCACTTGGTAGCCTGCTTGCCAAGTGTTGTTTGAAGCTCTGGTTTCAACCCTCAGCACCACAGCCTGCGCTAAGTAGCTAGAAGGCAGGAAGGCAGGAAAGCAGGAAGATAGGAAGGCAGGAAAGAAAACAGACAGGCGGGCAGGCAGATATAAATCTCAGAAGTAGACATACAGCATTGATCTACTTCATGGGGAAAGCACTTTGTCTTTGCATATTCAATGTCTCAATTCAATTCTCTAGTAATACACAACTCAAGTCCCTTTTAAAATGCAGCCCAGTGATCACTAAATATTAGTACAAGCAGTACTTAACTGAATTGAGAATGCAAGTTAGACATTTACCAGTCCCAGTTAAATGACTGATGCAATCATGTTTCCTGATAAACATCTTTGGATAAATGTGATATAAAATATCCAAAAAGGATGATGCAGCAGGAAGTCCAATTAAACAATTTTCTTTAAATAAATCTATGATAGGTAATAAGAAATGTGTGGCAATAAATCAACCTAATTATCTTACAATTTTATAGATCAAAGGAAATCTTCTTTTGGTGTTTGGGAGGTATGCTATATTAATGAACTTTAATCTTGTATTTATAAAATATGTATTTTTCAATTTGCCTCAACAACAATAATAATAATGAGACTGTTCATCAAAAGTAGCTATAGCAGTCTATTTTCTACTTTCATATAGAGAAATGGAACACCTAAATTTAAAATTAATTTTAATATGTAATATGAACAGAAATAGCCTTTTGAGTAAGCACAATAATTATCTTAAATTCTACAAACTGTTCCATTATTTCTCACTGCAATGCCCATTGGTAGTTCCTGTTAGCGTTTATGAAGCTGAGTCTCCAGATGTTTCTATGTTCGGTCTTTAGTATCATTCCTTACTTTCATCACAATTAATAACGGACGCCATGGTTTTAAAACGTGAACCGAAACTGCCCATCATACTTCGTTGTCAGTCCTGCACTTCACTGTGAAACAGTTAAACAGGGCTTTTATTTATTTTTTTAAGTGTCATAAGGAGTTAATAGGACACAGCTGTACTGGCTCTTTCTAATAAGCAGCTTCTGTCGCTTTGGTCACCACAGGTGTCTCTGTAACCTGCAAACTCTTATTACTAGTGTATCAAAGTTGTGCTACTTAACAGGCTTCTTTAGTAAAACATAACAAAGCAATTACATGGCTGTTGATTGCTAGTCATAAAAAAACCCTCAAACACTGTTTTTCAAAAGAAACTACACTGCAATTTTTTGTCATTGTAAAATAAAAGGAGCTAAAGAATTAAATGGAGGACAGAACAAAATGACAGCAGGTAGCCAGCTGAACTTAGCCACTACAGATGGTTCAGAAATAGTGTTTCCTTCTCCACCAAGCTGTGGATAAAAGAAAAGGAGGAGATTCCTTACTGCCAGTGAATGGCAAAAGATTTAGACAAGTCTTCAGTCTATGTCATGAAAGACCTTCGATGCTGCATTTTTATCTGTTTTTGGCACTGCTTTTCATCACCTTTAACTGAGTATGAATAATAACCTGATTTAATTTAAACAAATACAGGTGCTAAAGGTTCTTTATTTATGTATAACAGGGAACATTTCCAGGGCAGAACCAAGTCATCCTAGAAAATTTCCTAACCATTTGCTTAAAGAAATGAAGAATTAGGTGAAGAAATTGCTCCACCACTCTTTTGCCTCATAATTAAGGGAAGAACCATTTTTCTTTTCAGATTCAGATTACATAAAATTAAGTCTGAATAATGACCAAAACTTCAGCCAGCTATAAAAATAACAAAAAGACAAATCAAATTATTCCAATTGTTCTACAACTGCTTGTTAAGTAACCATGACAGGCTTGCTTTGAAGTGAATTTATTTAATCTTCCTCTCTGTTTAAAAGTCTGTGATTATGACTATATTAGCACACTCAAAGTAGCATCATGGAATGTTATGACCACAGGTGTAATTAAACATGATGAAAATTATTTTAGGAAGGATACTGAAAGAGGCAGATTATGAAGAATTACTTATCATAGATATTATGATCAGCAAACTAAGTTTTATGCTGACAACTAGAAAAGGCTTTTTCCCCCTCCTATGGAGAATATGGATGTCCTGCTGGCTATGTCCAAAAGAATGTGTGCAATAAAGCGATTAGATCAATTAGTATATGCTAGAGTAAAGCTATTACCAACTTCACTGAGGTAGTCCAGAATGTTCTGCCTTCTTCACTGATTTTATTAAAAAAATAAACTTATCGCTAGGATAACTATTAGATTTGTTTTGTTTTTTGTGAACATAATAAAAACACAGATTGTCTTTAAATAATCAACAACTTACTAGAAACATACTCTGCCTTATTGCAGATAAAAGACAAAAATATGTTTTTCATTTTTGGTCTTACGAGGCAGGGCAAAATACTTTTTATTTTCATGTTACTTTTTAATTTAAGAAGGGTTATAAAGTTAAAGTATATTTTCACATTTATAATAATTACATGTGTTAGCTATAATAGATTTTATCTAATAAAGTATAATGGAAGATAATTTAATGCTGAGGCTGTAAAACACTCACAGTGATAAGAAATCAAATTCCCTGAGTAATTTTCTTCTTTTTTTTTTTTTTTTAAATAAAAGAACAGTATTACCTTGCTCTGTTGGCGTCCTTTGTCAGATCCCAAGCCCAGGTTATAAAATTTTGACTCAGATAAGAAACAATGGATTCAGCACAAAGCATTTGTGAGCAGAACACGTTGGTTAGTACACTTTCATCATGGTGGAGGTAGATAGCAAGAAGCTTTCTCTGAAAAAGAAGAGAAAAGACCAATCAATTAAAATATCCACTAAAACAAGACCTCTTGAATTCAAGAGAGGGTCATTCAGTGTATATGAACAGCAAAGACAAAACTAAATGCTCTTCCCTAAGAGAGCACCTTATCATCAGCATTCCCAGAACATCAGAGTATTAACACATTTTATCTCCTTATACTCTAAAGAGGTTAGAATGATTGTATGTACTTTTGGAGACCACAATCTTGGGATTCTGTTAACATGCGCAAGCCTAATTTGAGCAGAAATTGCCACAGAACTACACTTTCTTTAAGTACAATGGATTTAACATTCTTCACATTTAATGCACACTGTATTAACTAAACTATTCACTAAGACAGCAAAATCTCTGATAAGTCTATTCTACTTGAAAGAGTCTAAAATGGACTTTTATTTTAGTTAAAATGATCATTTGAAACTTCTTAACATGTGCCTCTATTAAATGCCATTAGAAAAAAAATGACAGAGAAACAGTCCATAAGAAGTGACACCTGCTCTCTTAAAAGGGTCTTCTGTTATAGTTGGACAGTCAATAAAGTACCTGAAACTAAAAAGTAAATTCAACAAGGCAATTGGTAGTATGTTAGCTTTAACAATGACAGCAACAGAAGGACCTAAATATTTGTTCACTAACTTTTAGTGCTACCTTATAGAACAGCTGAGTTTAAGAACAGCCATTAATTATCAAGAAAAGGAAAGAACATTTTATGGCAGAGAATACATATAATAAAGAAGATATTCCTAAGGATATAAACTTTTTTTGTGAAATTCTGCCAAAGAAAGATTTCAAAGAAGCTTGGGGATCTTTCTTTTCATATTAAATAAAGATGTAATGATAGTAAATGAAAACATGGTGTGTGGGATTCTCAACAAAAGGAGTATCTAAACCGAAGGATCAGGCTGAAAAAAGGCTAACAAAGTCAGATGCTTGAGACAATATTGATTAAAAACCCAGATTATAAAAATAATAGAAAAGTAAATATGAAAGTATTTTCTTGAAAGCAAAATTTTGTACTAGATAAAAATAGAGTAGAGAGAATAAGATTCCAAAATCATCTATTATGAAAAGGATACACTCTTACTTTCGCAAATATTATTTACACAAATCTCTAGAATGTATCTGTAAAATAGGTATTCATAACCTCATTAGCCTATGAGGAAAGTCAAGTTTAGAAATGACTTATCTGAATTTCCAGCTAGTCAATAAGAAATTCAGCTAGGACTGGAACCTTGATTGTCTGAATCCAAGTCTAGTACTCTTCTGCTACTAGAGGAGTAGCAGGGAAATCAGGCCACACTCTACAATCAAGACAGATGAAGGTACTCATCTAACAGAGATGGCAGAATGCAGGTGATGTAAGAGAGCATAGCCTCAGGGAAGCATGTAACTGCAATAAGGATAGACTCCTGGCTATCAATGGCTTGGCTGATCCCACATGACTCTAGGTGTTAATTTGTTTAGTTTTTCATTCAATAAGCATTTGTTGAAATTCCCACTGTGTCAGACCAAGCAGGAAAAATAGGCAATAAATGATCAACAGGAGACTAAGGGATTCTTCACCTTTGTAAAGGACTATAGGTAATAGTAACTGTGCTTCCAGGAAGCTTGTAATCAGACACATTGTTGGAGAGATACTTATCTGGCAAATTCCACTCATCCTTAAAGGCTCAAGGCAAATGTTTCTATGAAACCCGCCTTAATTCCCTCAGTCAGAGTTAAAAGCTTCCTTTTCTGCATGGCTTCTAGCTCTTCCCATTAGTATTATAAATGTTTACAAGTTTCCCCTATAGACAAAGTCTCTCAAGGGCCAGGACTGGGCCTCTCAGTCTTCTTTGCATCCTTAGACTAGCATAGGTCCCAGCCTGTTAGATGAAATAAACTCAATAATGATCTTAACCACAGCCCCCTTGGCAAAAAAAGACACCAAATGTCAGAGATAAATGCTAAATCTGTTTTTTATTAAGTGAATCAAGAATATCTGGCTTCAGAGAAAGAAAGGTGAACCTGGCTGCACTAACAAATTCAGGGCTCCTCTTCTTAGCTTTCTAGCTGAATAGACAGAAGGATGTCAACCTCTAATTCGTCTTGATCGTATCTCAGCAACTACATTTAATGAGAGTGGGAACAAGAGAGCTGTCCACTTTTAAATCAGCAGATTTCTAATCAAACAATAGCAATAGCTAAATCTTTAAAATGCTTATTTCTCTCAAGAACACTGCAAGGGAACATTTGGACTTTGGGAAAGAGATTAGTGATTTGCATCGCTATCTCACTGATTTAATTTAAATGCTCTCCCAAACCAAATACATATGTGCCCAAGAGGTTACTAAAACACCCAACATGCAGAGTTCCCTATAAGTGCAGCTGATAGTATTGACTGAAACTAAACTTGGAAATCCAGGGCACAAATGCACAATATCAAGCAATAAAAAAAGCATCTCTTTGGCAATATTTAATTTTAAAAAGAAGAAAGAGGCAGGCAGAGACCAGGCACTGTCTGTTTTGGAGGATCAGGCATTCTGCATTTCAAAGCATGGGTCCCTGCAATATCCAGGTTACTGTGCTAGAATCTCGACTATTATATCGCAGTTGTGAGAGGGAGGGCAAAGATGTGTTTACTCAGTGATTAGGCCCTTAGAATAAGCTTCTAGCTCCTAGAGAGACAGCTCAGCACTTATTCATTTGGGCCAGTTCACAAAGCCTAGGAAGATTAAACATCCATGCTGAGAAGACAAGCGAATGCAGACGATGAAAAAGAAATAAAAATTCTTTAAAAACTCTGAGATGACTTCATTATTTTTCCACAAGGAAACTTTAGGAAAGTGTTTAGTTAGAGAAAAACCCACATTGACCTCTCTCTAAACCCTTAATCTTTCCTTTGTGGTGGCATTGCTTTGTGGAAAGCCACTGGCTCACTGTGTTCCTCTTTTCACTGGAAGCTGGGAGAAAAAAGGCTCTGGAGAAACAGTTTTCGTTCCAGGGACACAAACCCCTGACACTGTTAAACACAAGATGCCAGGAAAACACACTTAAAAATTCCCACTTTAAGTCCTAAGTGGAATGTGAGAAAGATGATAAAAAGAGTATCCAAAGAGACACTCAGAGTAGCTTTAAAGAGGAGGTTGAATAATCTCAGCCTTGCTCCTCTTACATGGTAACTTTTCAACGCAAATTTTGTTTTCCTGCTACAATGACAGTAAGTAAGCAGAACATACTCTTAATGTGGGACATAAAAATCAGATTAAATTATAGGCAAAGATAAACTCCAGGCTCAGGCTTCTGATTCTCCTGCTGAGCTCAATTAAGCAACGGTCTAAACAGAGAACTGAGTTTAGCAAATCAACCAATTTAGGAGAGAAGAAACCGCAAAGTAATCAGAAAACTACATTTGTGAAGAAAGGGCCTCAGGTACACAGAAAAAGCCTAAGAAAAAGTTGTGTTCTTCCATTACTATAACCTGTTTTTCCTTTGGCCCATTCGTAATTTGATCCAATAACATTTATAGAGTGTCACATGTTAGACATTGAGAGTATAAAATTCATACCACAAAATTCCCTTGCCTTACAGAATTGGGGAAGAAGAGGATATATGGGTGAGATAAATGTGCAACTGTGCTGCATTAAGCCTTGACTATCAATTTATAGTTTGTTTGGGTAACAATATAAGAAAGTTTCCAAGGCTTAAAACAGCAGAACACCCTGGTCTAATCCTAGTTCTATCTCCTACCAACCTTACGACCATGAGGCAAGACAAACTTTAAAGATTTTAGATAAAGCATGTCAGGTATTTATTTACTGTAGTGAACCTGTAGCATCTGCTAAATAAAAAGGTACTATTAAGACAAATATTCCAGAACTATCAACACAACATTTGAAAGCAATTCCTAGGAAAATGATAGCCATAAAAATGGTCTATAGATTAAGCAGCTCTTTTGATTTTTCCTTCTAGCAATAGATTCTGAGATGCTAACTATGCCTTCAGTGTCAAGCATCTTCAAATCTAGAAGCTAAGGTATTAGGCCAATGCTCAGAAATTACCCAGTCAACAGTAACCCATGTGACTTGACTTTGGGCTACAGTGGCTACCAAATTTTAACACCTAGTGTCACAGAACTACAGAACTTTAGAATGGAAAGAAGAGGCTGGAGTGTGATTCAGTTGGTAGATTGTTTTTTTTTCCATGACTAAAGTCCAGAGTTCAATCCTGAGCACTGCATAAACCAGGTATGGTGGTTCAAGTCTGTAATCCTAGCACTTGGGAAGCAGAGACAAGAGGATTAGGAGTTAGAAGTCCTTAACTACATATCAAGAGAAGATCCTTAACTACATCTCAATTGCAAAGCCAGTCTGAGTTATATGAGACCATGTCTTGAAAACAAAAGAAAATAGAGAAGAGAAGAGAAGAGAAGAGAAGAGAAGACAAGAGAAGAGAAGAGAAGAGAAGAGAAGAGAAGAGAAGAGAAAAGAAAAAGGGAAAGAAAAAGGGAAAGGAAAGAAAAGGAGACAGAGAGATAAAGGCAGAGAGAGAGAGAGAGAGAGAGAGAGAGAGAGAGAGAGAGAGAGAGAGAACGAACAAGAAGTAGCAAGCTATATCTCAAAAGCCAGAAGAGAGCAAACATTCAGGAAGAGAAGGAATATGCTAATGAACTATTTGAAGAGCTTGTTTTCAAATACCATAGCACATATAATCTGTGTTCATTCAGTGATGTTAATGTTGATATGACAAATAATTTGGAGAAATATTGGCTTTTTTTCAGTGTAAGAAATTACAGTGTGAAATAATTTCCTTTGTGGAACATGATCACTGCCTCTATTTGTCTCCTTCCCATTTCTAAATTATTATGACCTCTTTTAAGTTTATGGGTAATTTATTGACACAATTGATAGAGTAAGACATCTGCTTATATCTTCATTATACCAAATAATTTATTATTGCTATACTAATATCTAAAATAGAATACATATTCAAATTTTCTCAATTATTTCCAAACAGTTCTTTTGTAGTTGTCTTATTTTAGTCCTTGGCTTTTTGATTATTTAATTTATCTCATTACTGTGTGTGTGTGTGTGTGTGTGTGTGTGTGTGTGTGTGTGTGTAAGAGGTGCATATGTTCTACATCCCTTATGAGGAAGCTAGAAGACAACTCTCAGGAGTCAGTTCTTTCCTTCCACCTTGTTGGATTCAAGGGTTTAATTCAGGTTGTGAATGAAGCCTGTATGCAAGTGTACCCGTTAAACCCCATTTTCTGCTATTCTGAGACAGTTTCATGTAGATCAGGTCGGCCTTGAACTTCTACACAG
Source organism: Onychomys torridus (assembly GCF_903995425.1). Lineage (NCBI taxonomy): Eukaryota > Metazoa > Chordata > Mammalia > Rodentia > Cricetidae > Onychomys > Onychomys torridus. Next base: position 126,563,853 of record NC_050444.1, on the reverse strand, counting down.
TGGAGGATGATCTTGAAGTCCTAATTCTCCTACCTAGAGTACTTGGATTATGAGTGTGTGCCACTATCCCAAACCACGGTGGTATTCTTGCATGTGGATGCTCACAGTCCTAATCCAGTATCCAACTTAATGAAATCTTAAGTACACGGTAAAAGCAGGAGAAAGGCAGCAAGGAGTCAAATTCGATTTAAATTCCTACTTTGCTACTTCCCAGCTGTGTGGATTTTAGAAGAATTAATTTTTCTCTTTTGGGTGTCATGTCTCCAGGGTACCAGAATCCACTACTTTTCCCCACTGCTAATAGTAAGGAGGTTTAATTAGTCACTTGTTACTCTGATCTGAGAAGCAGCAGCACAAGGGATGCTTATACTTCTAGAAGATACATACAAGCTCATCACATGAAAAGACATGGCAGCTGAGAACACTTATCCACTACCAGGAAACTGATGAATAATCACGCTCAGCTCACTTTCTTCTCTTCCATCAAGTCGAGGTCCTTAGCCCATGGAATGGTTCCTCCCTCAACAAACAAAATCTAAATACTTCCTCACGGATAGGCCCAGAGCCTTGCGTTTTAGGTGATTCTAAACCATACTATGTTCACAATATTAACCATCCCAGTACCTAATCTAGGAAATCAATGGCTATGAGAACAACTGAATACTTTTAAACCATAAACATCAGATTAGCTAATTTATCATAATGATGACACTTGAGCTGAAATTATGAAAGCTGAAATTTAAGATTACATGATAAAGGAAAAGTAGAAAAATGAAGGAAAAATCAAAGAAAGAAGTGTGGCAAATGTCTATTAGTGCCAAATCCCAGTTGTCAAGAACTCTTAGCTAGTTTTTTTTTTCTTTCTTAACTTCAATTCAATTATTTATTCATCAAATATTTATTGTATACTTAGATGCTCTGTCTTGATCTGGGCATTAATGACAACAATTTAACCCCTCACAGAGCTCACATTTTTATTTATTATTATTTACATATTTTTAAATTAAAGGATGATTACACCAATTTCTCCCTTCACTTTGCTCCCTCAAGCCTCTACCAAATTCTTTCCCTCCAGCTCCAACAATCAGCTAGGCAAGGTGGTGGAGAACTGTAAGTCCAACACCTGGGAGCTGAAGGGAGAAGGACCAGAATTTAAGGCCAGCCCCAACTATCCAGCAAGGTTAAGGTCAGCCTCAGCCTCAGTTATATGAAACCCTGCCACAAAAAGAAACAAATAACCAAGCAAGCAAGCAAGCAAGCAAGCACAAAAAGATTCAAGAGCCATGAACAGATTGTATTGTGAAACAGATTTCCTTCTTCATCTCAAAGATGATTTTAGAGATGAATTCAGAGACCAATAGGCAGGAACCAAACTCTACAAGTTTCAAAAGAAAATAGCTACCTAAGATGAAGAAATGACAAAATAATGCTTTCTTTTTCTCAACCCCTTAAGTAGATGTTAAAATAGCATTCTGAAATGCTAAAGACAGATGTTTTTGAATTTCACACAGGGAGCTGTCATATGGAAATCAAAAAGCAGTGGATGAGTTGAGGAGTAGGGGGTAAAGTAAACCCAAATTGTCTTTATAAAATAAGCTGACAAATGTTCATCAGGTGTAGATTTTCATCAGTTTCCATTGCTCACACTTAATACTTAGGCCATGAATTATCGTGGCTTAAGGCCAACATGTGACTGAAGTACTTTAAATAAGGAAATTAGGGGCTCAAATGTCTAGCTCTTACCAGTAAACTATAGAGAAGTAGGTATGCTTCAGGGAACATGCCAGGTTAGGGGAGGAAGCACAGAAACGAGAACTACATAGTTTAGGCCACATCAAAGAACTTATCAGTATTACAAAGTGAACACTGGGAAACAGTACCAAGGACTGGAAAAAGAACCTCTTAAAAGTACTGAAGCTATGGCTCTGTGGTAGAGTGTCTGTCTGTTAGCATGAATGAGGCCCTGTTTGATCCTAATACCACCCACACATCCACACTCATAAGGGCAAGCAGGATTTTTCTGATCTGATACTACCTTTTGAGAGGATTAACACTATCTCTAATTAATAATGGTCTGATAAGTAGTCAGTATAATATGACTGTGACATACATATTTTCAAAGGTAGGAGCAAAGATCCCCTGCATCTACCACAGGGGTTGGGGAAAGGGCAGAACTCATAGCCCATAGTCCACCTATTTCATTTATTTCAACGTTCAAAAGGATGGACAAATGACAGCAGTGAGGAGCTGAAGATAAATTAACAATTAATTCCTCATTAAAATATATTAATAATGCATTCTTGCTGAAAATCAAAGGAATTACAATGATTTGTGCACAAATATGTTCAGTAGATTTTAAGCTACAATACCATCAAGCACTGTTTGGCAGAGAGATTTCAAAGGGTGATATTGTGAATTATAAAGATGAGCTGAATTGAAGTACAGTGAACTGTAATAACTAATTTCAATAAAGAAAAGGTTAAGCCTGGGGCCTCATACATGCTAAGTAAGTGCTCTACCAGGGAGCTGTATCCCCAAGCCTCCTGCCTCTACTCCCCCTTTGATTTTGCTTTGCAAGGTAGAGTCTAACTATGTAGCTCAGGCTGTACTTGAACTCATGAGTTTCCTGCCTCTGAATAGTAGGATTACAGGTATGCACTGAAATGCCTGGCTCACTATAACTCTGAGTCACATACTGAATATACATTGTAGAGACTGTCAATAGGTCTTAAATGTTTCCATCTTTTCTTAATGAAGAATCTCTTGATTTTTTTTGTTTGTTTTATTTTAAGTCAATGCCTGATAACTAAAAAAATAAGTTTTCCTTATTTGTTTGTTTATTTATTTAGCACATGTGGCTATGTAAATTCTGAACAATTTAAGGAGAAGTATTAGCTGGAGTCCCAGCAGTCATCCTGAATGATGACATAACCTGAATCTTGGTAGTAAAAAAAAAGATAGAACTGAGTTTCAGATTCTGTGATGTGCCATACCAGGATCAGACAGAAGACTCATAGACTTAGAGAAAGAAAGAGAAATCCGGGTGCTATTTCATTATTACTGTTCATCTTTCAGTTTCAAACAACAAAGGCCTATCCTAATTTTTACACACACACACACACACACACACACACACACACACACACACACACACACAAAAGGCTTTAGTCATTGAGGAAAATGATGAGTCTATCAAACTATATTATTAAATCTATGAAATATGAAGACAAGTTACACATTTATGGGTTAGTTCTTTGTCTAGTAGAAAGATTCTCAAAATCTGCTAGTATGTGCTTTACACTTAGGGAATGGGCTGACTGCTCATTGAGGAAGCTCCACTATATAGCTAGTTAGTAAAAAGGAGTCCATTTGCAGAAGGTCAAGCAGGAACACAAAGAAGGCACAGAGGTTATTGCTTGGGATGACTTTAGCATTTATTTTTCATGCAATGAAGTAGGAAGAATTTTTCTTATTAGCATGTGAACCAGTCAATCTATCCAGAGAAGATTGCCCAGTGGGGTTTGGAATACTGTAACAGTCAAGTGTGCATCTACAGAAATGCCATGGCTGACAGATTTATATTTTAGAATCAATATGTGAACCGGATCATAGAAAATGGCTTGCCAGTACTAGTTCTCTCTCTTTTGAACATTTTTCATCTATTTACCTACCAATTATGCACAATTGTAATTTTTGAAGCATGAAACAGCCACAATATATATGCTATTATGCCCCTTGCTTTTTTCACTTACTGTATCTTGAACATCCTTTTACATCAATATCTATAAATGAGCTTTATTCAGTATTTCACTATAGAAATGTAAAATTAGTTTTTATTGATGGGCATATCAGATATTTCCATTTTTTTATATTAAAAAAAGATTTAAGTCGGGCGGTGGTGGCGCATGCTTTTAATCCCAGCACTCGGGAGGCAGAGCCAGGCAGATCTCTGTGAGTTCGAGGCTAGCCTGGGCTACCAAGTGAGTTTCAGAAAAGGCGCAAAGCTACACACAGAGAAACCCTGTCTCAAAAAACAAAAAACAACAACAACAAAAAAAACCAAGGGTTGGTGATTTAGCTCAGTGGTAGAGCACCCTGGGTTCGATCCTCAGCTCCAGAGGGAAAATAAAAAAGCTTTAATGAACATTTTGTTTACTTCTTTTTTTCATAAGTATACACATCAAAATATTTTTACTACCACAAGAGAAAACAGTATAGTAGAATGATTTTAATCTGTTTTTGTATTATTCAAAAATGAGAAGTATCTTTTCTTATTTTATTGGTTATCTCTTTTATTTTCTGTAAAGTGCCTTTTTATTCATATTGTTTGTCTCTACTACAATTTTCTTTTTCTTGTTCAACTTTTCGATTTCTTCATAAGTATACATTTCAAAGAAATCAGCAATTTGTGTCTATTACATGATGCATGTATATGGAATGACACAGAAGAGAACATCTGTGAAATTTTGAGCCAGAAAGTTTGTGAACTACATGGCACTATTACTGTACCATGGTTTTAAGTCACTGTATATATACACATACAAACCTTAGTATCCTTGCCTCCCATTTCTCTCTAGTCTCTCCTACAAACTGCTACTATATCACTCATTCCTGTATTATAGCGCCAACAGTGATACCTTCCTCTTCAAAATCTTTCAATAATGAACCACTACGTAACAAAAGTAACAGCAATAACAACTTTTTTGCTGGTGTTCTTGGATTTCTATGACCTAGCTCCCTAAGCATCTGTTTTAGCCCTACTGCTCTCTTACTTTTACCTATGACTAACTGAACAAATTAACAGATCTTTACTAACATTATATTCAGACAACTTGCCCATTATTAAGGAAACAGATTCATAGTATCAGGATAGGTTCATTACCAAAGTATTTTCAGGTGAAATTCAAAGAAAATAAAAGGAAGGCATATACATTAGTTTCAAATTCAAATCTGCCCGATACCTTTAATGCCCACCTACTGAAAGCAAACTAAATCAAAGATGATGAAATCACAATAAACTAGGAAGAAAGTGTTAAACAAGCATGCCATAAAGCCAATGTAGTTTTGAATAATTTAAATACTAACTGTAATATGAGCACTCAGATGATTAAAGTTTTAATTACAATTGATAACTAAGAATTGGTGGCATATTCTAAATGGTGCTAACACTGTTTAGTAAAGAAAAAAAAAACAAGCTAATTACAGAACCGCAAATGTTAGCTTCTGTGTTTTTGTTTTTTAAGATTAAACTCTCATGTATGCAAGGCTATTTTTAAACTCACTATGTATTTTAGTATGACCCTGAACTCCTAATCTTCCTGTCTCCACCTCCCAAGAACTAGGATTACAGACATGCACGACAGCACCAGCCCTTAAACATGCCCCCTCCTTATTTTTATCAATAAAGGAAAATTGGATCTTGTCAAAGGCCGTTTCTACATATAATGAGAGGATCGTGTATTTTTTATCTTTTAGTACATTTATATGGAAGGTTACATTAATTGATTTATATATGTTTAACCATCCCTGACTCTCTGGGATGAAGCCTACTTGATCATGGTGGATGATCTTTTGATGTGTTGTTGGATTTGGTTTGCAAGTATTTTATTGAATATTTTTGCATCTATGTTCCTAAGAGAAAACTGGTCTACAATTCTCTTTGTTGGGTCTTTATGTGGTTTGGGTTATCAGGGTAACTGTGGCATCATAAAATGAATAGGACAATGCTCCTTCTGTTTCTATTTTGTGTAATAGTTTGAGGCTTATTGGCATCAACTCTTCTTTGTAAATCTGGTAGAATTCTGCACTAAAACTATCTGGCCCTGGGTTCTTTTTGGTTGGTAGACTTTTCATTATCACTTTTATTTCACTAGGGGTTTACGTCTGTTTAAATTGCTTATCTGATCTTTATTTAACTTTGGTAAGTGGTATGTATTGAAAAATTATCCATTTATTTTAGATTTTCTAACTTGGTGCAATACAAGTTTTTAAAATACATCCTTCTGATTCTCAGATTCCCTTAGTGTTTGTTGTTAGTTATGTCTTCCTTTTTGTTGCTAATTTTGTTAGTTTGGATATTCTCTCTCTACCTTTTACTTAACTTGAATAAGGATTTTGCCAATCTTGTTGATTTTCTCAAAGAAGCAACTCCTTGTTTCATTGATTCTATGCATTTTTGTTTGTTTCTACTTTATTGATTTTAGCCCAAGTTAGAAAATTTCTTACTTTCTACTCCTTTTGCATGTGACTTCTTTTTGTTCTAGAGCTTTCAGTTGTGCTATTAAGTTGCTAGTATGAGATCACTTTTTTCTTTTTGTAAGTGCTTAGCACTACAGACTTGTCTTTTAGAACCACATTCATCATGGCCTGCAACCTAATATGTAGGGCCAGGTAGCCTTGAACTCACAGAGCTCTGCCTGCTTCTGTCTTTGCCTCTGGAGTGCTAGGATTAAAAAAAGCATGTACTACCATGCCAAGCACACAACAGCTGTGTGTGTGTGTGTGTGTGTGTGTGTGTGTGTGTGTGTATTTTTATTTATGGATATGCACACACATATGTATATAGAGTTGGTGTCTTCTATTTTGTTGATGTCAATGTCAATCACTCTCCACCTTAATTCTTAGGACAGGGTCTCTCACTTAATTTGGAGCTCACTGCAAGCTGTCTAATCCACCTGTTACCACCTCGTCACTGCCGGAATTACAGATGACACTGTAGTGCCTGGTTTTTATGTGGGTGCTTGAGATGTGAGCTCAGGTTCTCAAGCTTTCCCAGCAAGAATTTATCAACTGAACCATCCTTTCAGTCCTAATACAGATTTACAGATTTTTAACGATAACTTTTCAAAAGTAAGCATATTTAATAGTTGCTATTTCCAGGTTCACAATTACATATTAACTTTTATTTCTAATTAAAATGAATCTATGATTATTATATGTACCAAAAAGTATTTATATAATGAGAGTACATTTTTCTAAAAAAATTATATCAGCATTATAAGTGGGCAGGATGCTATCTTCTCATTTAAAATTGGCATCTAAGGCACTGCCCTGCCTTTAAGGAAGTAAACAGAAATTTAAAAACTTCAATAGAAAAAAAAACTAAACTAAACAGGTAGACTAGACCTATTTTTCAAAGCATTAATAAGCCAGTTTTCTTGGTTTTTTCAATGATAGGATGTGGAATACTCACTAACTAAAGCTGTAACCTCAGAACTATGCAGAATTTTTTTTTAAAAGACACTAATCAATGATGGCATTTAGATTTCTTTCAAATGGAGGTAGTAGAAATGGTAGCACCTAAAGATTAGCCAATTCTTGAAATTAAATATAATAAAAAGAGATAAAGAAGCCCTGGTAATTGTTGTGGGATGTCCTGTATCCTGTGAATATATGTTGCTATGATTGATTGATAAATAAAATGCTGATTGGCCAGTAGCCAGGTAGGAAGGATATTGTAGGCAGAACAAGGAGAGAGGAGAATTCTGGGAGGTGAAGGCTGAGGCAGAGAGATGCTTGGAGATGCATAATGTAAGATACCAGTAAGCCACGAGCCACATGGCAAGGTATAGATTAATAGAAATGGGTTAATTTAAGATATAATAACAGATAGCAAGCAGCCTGCCACAGCCATACAGTTTATAAGTAATATGAGTCTCTGTGTGTTTACTTGAGGGACGCAAGTAGAAGAGATTAGTCCCAACTGCCAGCAGGTCAGGACACAGAAAAACTTCGGCTACAGCTAATGGGAAATATTCAACTTGAGGCTGGGTTTTTACAGGGGCTCTCAAAGCCCTGAAGTTACTTTCAGAAATATGTCAGAGTCAATAAGAAAACTGGTTTTGTTATTGTTCAAACTTTTTTCAAATTTATCACAAACTGCTTAACCATGGTCCTGGTAGTTGTGGATAGCATTCAAATTAATTCTCAAGCCACTACATAAAGTAGAAATCGTCATCATCATTCTGTGGCTCTTCAGTTCAGAGACAGGCTCTAGTCTGTTCTTTGGGGCAACAGAACTACTAAGTAAAGACAGGAACCTGGGCACTAGATTCCTTAAATGAGCAATAATATTTAGAAAAAGTCCTGGGTGTAAAGTCAGATTTAGAGACTGCAACAAGATCACTGATATCAAAAGCTACTCTCTCAGGGTTTGGAAGCAACAATCCTTCACCTGGGAGATAACTCAGGCAAGGGGTTTTATTGTTGGTTTTTTAGTTACTACAAATCTCCAGTCATTCTTCAGGGTACATTTTGTGGTATAATATAAGAAAACTAATCAAGGGTAGCAGAAGAAGAGATAGGGAGTTATAAGGAGAATCATCAAAAACTCCCAAAATTATTATGGAGCGGTCAAGTAGTAACTCTTTGGAAAACTTCATTAATACTGATTCCACTGATCTTCCCAGTTTTATACCTGCAATGTAACTCTAACTAAGACTTTGTTTTTTTGTCCCAGTAACATCAAGTTGGTTATTGTTTTCTCATTTTAATCTTCTATTGGCATAAATTTTTGTTTTTGTTTTTTTCAAGACAGGGTTTCGCTAAGTAGCTCTGGCTGTCCTCGAAGACACTCTGTAGACCAGGCTGTCCTCGAACTCACAGAGATCCACACCTGCCTCTGCCTTCCAAGTGCTGGGATTAAAGGTGTATGCCACCACTACCCAGCTGGTATAACTTTCCAGAATACTGTTACCTGCCCAAGTATTTTTTTATTCTAAGATTCTAGTCAGAGCTGGGTGTACTGCCACATGGCTGCAATCTCAGCCAAAGTAGGAGGCTCTCAAGTGTGAGGCCTGCCTGGGTTACAATGTGAGTGTACCATCGCACTAACTCTTAAGAATCAGATTAGAGATATCTCAGAGGTAACTGTTCTCATTGTTTCTAAGTAACATTATACAATACAGATCTATTTATATTGTCTTAACTTACTGGCTAGCCTCTGAATTATTAGAGCAAGGAAATCTATGTATACCACACACTAAGTAGACATGTGATAAATACTTATAACTCTTAACTGAATGATCGTCTTTCATATTTAAAAGCAAGAAAGGTTATAAAACTGATGAAGGCATTATCAGAAGTCAGAAGAAATGTAAGAATTCACAATAAACTGGATGTGCTTTATTAGCCAGTACTAAAGTCCTCAAGAATAGGCAGAAGAACCATGAGCACTCTCACCAACAAGTGCTCTCAAATGAAATCAGCTGAAAGCAGTTTTCATTAAGATGGATTGAATGTGGCATCGTGAGAAACACTTTATCAAATGTAGTGTTTTACTTAGTGATTAACTATATACCAGTTGATGAAGCTCCCTAAATCCTTTGTAATCCCACCACTCCAATAAACATTTAATGAGTATATAAGTTCAAAAAGCCTAGTAGAGGATTTAAACCTCCAATCTTGTTTTTATTTACTCGTGGAACTCAATTTCTCAATTCAAGTGAAGAAAGCTGCTGCTTGAGGCTCATCTGTTACCCTGGTAAAATTAATGTGCCTTCTAAGTTTAAATTAAACATGATATTTAAGATGAAAGAAATTTAGGCAAAGTGCCACAGTAACTAAAAGTCACACTTGCTTTAAAATGTCCGAACAATAGCAAATTGTTTTCTTAAAAATGATTGAGAAATTAAAATAAACAATTTGTCCTAACTTGGAGATGTGAAATCTGAAAAAGAGGTGGACTTCCGTACCTGAGTCCTACAATGCAGTAGAAAGCAGAGGTGTCTGCACGTGGGGGACAACACAAACCCTACTTGTTTGTGTTGGAATGCATGAACTCATTTGGCTTCCACTATTTACTACTGATGTAGTTCTGGAAAAGCCAGACCATTTTTTCTGAGTTTCCTCATCTTTAAAATGGGAATATAAATATTAAATGTCTCCATCTCACTAGTTTATTACAGTGTTCAGGAAAATGACTTATACTAATATCACAGAAATATGAAGCAGTATTACTATTCCCATATTGTACTCAACAAATAAGTTGGGCATAGTGGCATCTGCCTGAACTCTTAGCACGTGGGAGGTGGAAGCAGGATGATTGGGAGTTCAAAACAAGTCTAGGCTTCCTGCCACCCCCCAAAATAAAACTTATTTGATGACTGTAAAAAATGTACTGACTTAGATTGTTTTGAACAATTTGACCACCATGTGGTTTTTCTTTAGCTCCAAGAAATGTAATAAACTATCCATTAACTACACATTGGAAAAGGAAAGTGAACAAAGAAAAAAGACCTGGTTGAGTAAGAAGGAAAGAATAAAGACAATTTAGCAGTCGTGAGACGTGAGTAAATTCTGATATGATTCTAAGAAGCAAAACATATATTCTGTTTCAATGATTTGCCACTGCTAAAACCTAGACACTAATAAAAGCAAATGATCAATTGTTTCATTAGAATATCCAGGAGTTAATAAACAAGAGCTTATATTCCTCCAGGGATTATCAGTTTGAATCAATCTACATGACAATTTAATAAAAGTTCTTTTGTTGGCAATAAACACCATATTTAAGCATCTGCATTTAAAGCCATAATATGTTAGGTATACACAGAAACGTGAAATGAAACTGAGAAAGTATCTATGCTTACTAGGGGACTGAAAATTTGGAATTATTATTAGTCTTATTTTAAGTGATAACCATATGGTTAAGCAGGAGAGTCTCACTGTTTTGCAAAATGCATTAAGTTCTTAGGGGAATTATTTGGTTTGAAATGGTTTCATCAAAACCTAACAAATATATAAGATATCCTAAATGTTTCTGTGAAGTTTAAATTTTTAAACTCCAAAAGCTTAATTGTTAAAAATAATAAGAGTCTGCATGACATTTTAATTATTTGTTGATTAAAATAATGTTTCGTATGAATGGGCTAGGCATCAAAACCAGGACTTCATATATGCTAAGCACATACTCTACAAGTAAGTTACATCCTTAGCTCTAAATAATGCAGTTTTCATTATTTTCTGCTCCACTTAGTATTTTCCATTTTTAATCTGAGAAATTAAAATAAAAATTCATCATAAAAATGTACTGATCGAAGCTGGGGAGATGGTTGTGTGAATATGAGTTTGATCCCTGGCATTCTGTAAAAATGCTGGGGACTTAGCCTGGAATCCCTGTGACAGGAAGGCAGAGAGAGGGGACTCTCTGGATCATCTCTTTGTCCAGAGTATCCATGTATTGCATATAGTGCCTACCCACTGGTAATTTAACAGCTATCTTGGTCAGAAGCTGGACTGTCATTACATTGCAGTGCTTGTCTTCAAGTAACCCTTATTTTATTTCATGATGATCCCTAAAGAGCAAGAGTAAAGATGCTGCTTGTAAAAATATGTTATAAAGTGTATCCTTTAAGTAAAGAGGTGAACACATAAAAATATTTTGAGAGGAAAAACATACATTTACCTAACTTATATTGCAGAATATTGCTGTAATTGTTTTATTTTTTCATTAGTTGAAAGGCATCTAATATGGTGCAGGGACCCAAACTCTACTCTTCTGCAAGAGCTGTCTGTATACATTACCTGTGGAGCTATCTCTCCAATTCTTATTAGTTGTTTTAATTTCTTAGGATTCCTAAGATATTTATAAATTAGAATTAAATGGGGGCGGGAGAAACTGGTTTAAGGCCAGCTTAGACCACAAGAGTAAGTTGAGGGCAGTTTGGTAGTTTAGTGAGAGCCTTCAAGTTAAAAGTTAAAGGGATGGGTGTTGCTGAGGCTACAGCACAGTCATAGAACTCTTGCTTAGTATACAGGAAGTAAGCTCAATTCACAGTATAGCAAAAACAAACAAAATCCCTCAAATCCTCAAAACACAAATAAAAACTCCATGGCAAAACAAGAACAACCCCCAACCCCCACCCCCACCCGACTGCCACCTCCAAACAACCTGCCATCTCACCAAAGAACTGAATGTATAAGTAGCTACTATGCAAAGTGATTGGGATAAAAGTGTGGTGGCATATTTTGAGTTCTTTCAGATTTTGGAATATTTGAATAATCTTTATTGTTTGAATGTCCCTAACTCAAATAATTGGAAATTCACTGCGTTTGAGGATCATGTGGCTTGAAACAGTTTTGTACTTTGGAGCTATCTAGATTATGATTTTTAGGCTAGAGATGCTGAACCTGTATACTTGGTACTACAAGATTTTAGTGATTCATTGGGGATGTTAGAATGCAGTTTTCACAGATGAATTGGGACTACTTAAAGTGAATAAGCACTTTGGGAAAGGACTGAAGACAAATTTCTATCAGGAAATTTTCACTCATATAACCAACAACAATATAAACATATAGTCTGGTTCCTTGTAAACATGTCAACCAACCCCCTAATGCCCCAGGTTACAAGTCCTTCTGCAAAAGCTACAGGTGGCATTATATAATGCACCAATGGGAAGGAGCATCTTGGTGAAAATAAGGTTGGTAGGTGAATGGAAACAAAATCAGGACTTCAATCTGAACACTGTAAGAAATATAATTATTGCCTGACACCAAGTGGTAAACCAATACAGTACAATCTGAATCAGAATCTATGAGACTGGACTTACGTCTCGGGCTTTCACATAGAAGGCCTCTTGGAAAGCAGCTTCTAATGAGCCAATAAGAAATACAGGATGGCAGTCACCATATCTATAGGAAAAATTAAGTATATTAATAAAGAAATGTTTGGAATTCATATGAAAGTCTCACAAATTGAATCAATGATGCAACTAATGTTGCAACTAATATCTAGAAAAAAAACAAACAACAAAGTACTTCTTTTAATGCCTGAATGAGATTTATAAATTTAAAAAATTCTTCTTGTTTGGTACCAATATGCTAGAAAACTGGAATTTTTAACAATGAGCAAATATCAATTTAATAATTATTATGAAACTATGTCACAAGAAGTACTTCTTGGCTACTTAATTTCATCAGATTTTGGACTTACATTAATTTATTTCTCACTTTAACTCAATTATTTGGGAATTCTACCATAGAAAACTGATTCTTCTTCCACATTACAATATTGCCAGAAAAAAAAAACCATGAAAATAGGAATATCATATATATCAAATTAAAAATTAAATAGTAAGTCTCTTTAAACACCTCAGTAGACTACAAAATATGTAAAGAACTTTCTAAAGGTCTTAAAAGAAATACTAAAGAATCAAAAATCAAAAGTTAAAAGAAATTTTCACTTACATTTAAATTTTAATTATCTTTTAATTTGATATTGTGTAAATGATTTTTGTTTTTCCTAGGATATACTAAAATCTAGTATAATAGATATATCCTAGTCCTTTGAGGAACATAAGACAGTATAGGAGTGATCTATCTATTATTAAACTGAATACATTTCTGCATTACTACAAATAGTTTATTAGTTATATCACAAGGAACAGTATGTGTTTCTCTATTAATACTGTATGATTGATAAATAAATCCTTTGAATGCTCTAGGATATATATATAGAGAGATAGATAGATAGACAGATATAGCTATCTATCTATCTCTCTCTCTATATATATATATATAAAATTAAAATTGCACAAAAAAAATCACAGTAGTATAAGAGAACATCAATTTTATAGTTAATATCCTAACCCTACCTTGAGGAAAACTCTGCTGTAAATTGTAATAAGGCATCTCCTTCATTTTCTGCGTTTTCTGGCACTAAAAAACAAACAAAAGAAAAAACAAAAACAAAAAAAACAAAACAAATAGACACAAAAAACAAACCACATAACATCTAATCCCACATATAAGAAATATATTTAATCAATAAAGAGGAAATAAAATTAAGTTTAGCTTCTGTGATATATCTGATGGGATAATTTAACATACATTAGAAGATTTTATCAAGCAGAATAAAAAGAATCTTTAAAAAAATCTCAATGAATAGATACAATCCTGTTATGCATCGAAATTATGTGTCAGTGACAATTAGGATTTTGACATTTTCTTAAAATAGATATCTTGTGACTAAGTTATATAAGTATTTGAAAATCTTTTAAAAAATTCACTAACTGAAAAAATGCCAACTTTATATAAATATCATATCAATTTCTGTCAAAAGGAGCCCCCTAAATTTACAGAGTGAATAGGCCACTTACGGATTTGCTTTAGGAGTCACTTTGCATATAGCATCCTTTATTATTCTCCAACATACATCTCATAAGTGAAAATAAGAAAGATGGCACATACATTCTACTTTTTCTCCTTCTTAAAATGGATACCAACAATGAATACCAAGGTAATTTTACTATCCTTCACACTGACATTGCTGACAAGTGGGAAACAAGTACTAGCAACAAAAAGTACAGCTGTTTGTCAACCAACTTCTAAGACACAAGCAAACAGAACTGAACTAATCATACACTGAAATGTTATCCTAAATATACTTTCGGTCATCTTTACTAGCGCTTTGGAAATGTGGAGGCTTAGTAAAACTAAAACTCAAGACTCTGGTTCTAATAAAGCATGTCTACCTGTTATATTTTACCTCTCAAAACTTGAAAGGTCAGGAAGGAATTTTTAAGTCTCAATTCTTTCTAAGTTTAATACTAGAAGGGAGAATTGTAATGCTGGTCCCAAAAAGTTACAAATACTCACTCATTGGAGATTTTCTCAGGGCAGAGGATGCCATGCCAAATACTTCTCCATCATCCACTCCAAATTCTGAAGCATCTTCAAAGTCATCTCCATCACTATCACTAACCATATGAACATCCGTGCTTTGCTATTTAAGGAAAGTCCCGATTAGATTCAGATTGCCATAACATATAAAATTCTAAAGTTATGTAATTGCAATAAGACAAAAACTTTATCAAGTAAGAAATCATCTACTAAAGTCAAGCTTAATATTTTTCATTTAAAGCTCGCAAATATTTCTAAACTTGTTATGAAACCTGTAGTCCAAACACAGGAGACTAACAAAATGAAGGACAGTTATAAGCTCAACAAAGACAGAGATTCCTGTGATATCTCTAGTGTACAGTATGTAAGTAAGCGCCCAATAAATTAGAAAACAGATACAACTAAAAGTATCAGAAACAAACTTAAGCTATGAGTCTCTCAAAAAGCTAACACTACTGTCTATATCTGGCAAACAGGAACAAGACAGCATTCAAGCTTGTCATTTTTTTTTTTTTTTACTGCGGTAAACCTCAGTAAGACAGACATCAGTGTCTTAGCCTTATAGTGTCATTAGGAGATACATAAAATACACATCTATGAAATGTCAATGTAAATTTCATACTGGACATGAACTATAATAGCATGTTTTAATTCAATAAACTTTTATTGAGAATTTACTATGTTACTGGTACTGATAAACATACCCTACTAATACTTTATTAGCAACATCTTGAAGTTTAAGGTATTAAAAATATCAGTTTCAAAATACAAACTTGGTTGCTATTCTCTAGATTAAGATAGTATTATAAAATGTTAAGATTTAAAACCTTTGAATTGGGTTATGAGTTTCAATAAATATTCAAACCTTGGCTGAGATAAGGGTCCAAGCAAAGCATCTGTCTAAATGGCAATGCTATGTTCAACAAATGGCGCACAAACACTATTTAGTAAATGAATTTCTTTTTACAAGGTAAGGTTTCTTTGGGTAACAGCAATGGCTGTCCTAGAACTCACTTTGTAGACCAGGCTGGCTTCAAATTCACAGAGATTCACCTGCACCTGCCTCCTGTGCTGGAATTAAAGGTGTGCACCACCATACCTGGCAATAAATGAATTTTTACCTTCTAAAATATGATGCTATGTAATTAAGTTAAAAAATACAGAAAATATGTGACTATTTAGTCTGTGAAGAAGAGTATAACTTAAGAATAAGTGCTTACCAGGAAAAAAAAAAAAAAGGTAGGTGTGTGTGTGTGTGTGTGTGTGTGTGTGTGTGTGTGTGTAAGCGCACACGCATACGTTCAAGTGCTACTGCATGTGTGTGAAGGTCAGGAGTCAGGCCTTCTTCTGCTATGTGGATTCCAGGCATCAAACTCAGGCCACCAGGTGAGGCAGCAAGCACCTTTATCCACTGAATAATGTTGCCACTCTACCTCTTCCTCTTTGCATCCTTTTGACAGCTGAATACTGCTGAAACACCTTAGGACTCTACTATTCATTATAAAAGCCCTAGTTTTACATAATCCTAATCTTAACCTTAGAATTTTGTCGTACAGAGTGAAGATCTCCTAGTTGAACATATTTCACATTTGAAAAATTCAAAACCCTTTCTCACCTCAAAAAATCTTATTTATCTATTTATTTGTGTGTGTGCACGAGCATGTGCCACAGTGCACCATGTGGAGGTCAGATAACAAACTGGAAGTGACCTACCTTCCTCTACCATGTGGGTTCAATGGATGGAACTCAAGTTTTCAGACTTGGTTTCAAAAGCCTATATTCTTTGACCCTCCTGCCCATTTAAAAGCAATATGGTAGAGTTCCTCTTCAAAACAATACACTAAGATGAACATCTAGTATAAGATCAGCAGCTCTCAACCTCTGGGTCACGACCCTTTGGGGGGGGGTGCAAATGAACCTTTCACAGGGAAGACTAAGACCATCTGCATATCATATATTTACATTATGATTCATAACAGCAAAATTACAGTTATGAAGTAACAACAAAAATAATTTTGTGGTTGGAGGTTGCCACAACATGAGGATTGTATTAGAGGGTCAAGCATTAGGAAGGTTGAGAACCACTCTCATTGCACAGCCTTGGTGCAGTGGGAAGGGCTTGGACCTGCCTAGGCTTAGTGTGCTAGGCTCTGCTGACTACCCATGGGAGACCTTGATTTGCAGGATGTGGGGATGTGGGGTGGCTTGGGAGGGAGGGCTGGGGGATAGGAGGAGGGAGGAGATGGGATCTGTGCATGGTATGTAGAGTGAGTAGAAAATTTCTTAAAAGAAAAAAAAAAAGAGTCAGTCAACTATCTGTAACATGAAGGTGCCTTTAACTTTGAGGCTTGAAGAGCAAGGCCCAAAATCTGTATGGTACACAGCATGCTCCCTTTCAGGATCTAGTCAGCTTCACAGGCAAGAAGGAAGACAACAAGGACCAAATTGAAAACCTCCTCACAACTTCCCGACTATACTACCATCTTAGCATTCACATAGTCTTGCTTAGTAGTATTTACCACTCCAAGAAGCAACAGATTAAGAAGGAAAATTGAGGAACACAAATATCCCACATATATTGCTTTCCCTTTTTTGTTTACTTCCTTTCTCTTATTGTCCTATATCTACTATGTTTCTCCAAAATGGTGATTTCAAATACTACTTCCTATAACAACAGAGCCTCATTTCATAAACAATGATTTTAAGTTTCTTTATGACACAGTATTTAGTTTTTATACAAAGCATGGATTCCTTTAGAATCTTAGAAAATGAAATCATACAACTACAACCTCTTTGAATGGAGGTATCTAAAAGCCAATTTTATTGAAAAAAAGTATATTTCAAATATGAATTATTGAAGTATCTGCAAGAATGAGCTACTTAATTATGTATAAGGAACTACCAATCTCTTCACATTTTCTTAGCAGCTACCTAACAGGTTAGGAAAAGCTTTTTTCTAAAAAATTAGATAAACAATCCCCGCCCCCTTAATGTTTGCTGATAAAAACAGATAATCTTTTGGTTCCATTAATGGTTGCACCAAAATCCTTTAAATATTGAGAATTGATGAATTTGATTTTTAAAACAGCTAAGAAATTTTTATATTCTGTTGTGGCTACTCCATTTACTTGTTCACTTTGCAAATCCCCACTATATTCTCTGGACTTTTAAAAGCTAATAGGCTATGTATGACCCTCCAGCAGCACTGTATGATTTATGCAGACAATTATGATGCTGAGCATTAAGTGTTATAATAACAAATACATTTCAAGGCTAGTACCTGGATCAAGAAAAACTTCTTAGAGGATGATAGCCAAACTGTTTGAAATAAAAATTTAGAAGTAATGCTTAGCATTAAAACAACAAAAAGTCATTTGCAATATGATATGGTACGTAGTCCTAACTCAACTGATTTTAAATTCTAGCTTCTTTGGTTGATAGTTTGTTTTTTTTTCTCTCCATAGTTACATTTTAAGGTAAATGTAATTTTTAAAAGTTAACCTTTAAAAATAAGTGTATACAGATAATGATAAATCTTGCCTCATCTAAAAACCACAAAAACAAACAACAACAAAAATTCCTTGGAACAGAACAGAGTGGCATAATGTTCATCTATGTCAGAGTTTCCCCTCTTTTTGACATTCCTCTGTACAGACATTCTGCTCTTCACCTTTTCAACTACCTATCATTGGGTACTTAAGTTTCTTCAATATTTTAGCTATTTGGAGTAACACTGTTGTGATTATGAAGGTACAAAATCTGAGGCCAGGCTTTTGACTCTTTTGGGTATATAGCCAAAAGTAGAATTGCTGCAAGGGGGGGATGGCAATTTTAATTTTTAATTTTTTGAGAAAATATACTATATTGCTTGCTGTACCATTTAACAACTTCACCAACAGTTTACAAAGATTCCAAATCATCTACCCATTTGCCAACACTTAGTATTTTCTTCTTTTTAAAACTTTTCTTTTTTCTGTAATAACAGAGATGCATTTCCCTAAATGTTAGAGATGCTGAGCATTTTTCATGGTCTTATTGGAAATTTGTTTTCATTCTTTAGAGAACTCCATCTTTAAATCCTTTGCACAGTAAACAACACTTGACAAATAACAACTATGAATATTTAGAGGGTATGGTATGAATTACTTCTTTGTTTTTGTGACAAGAGTCTCAGATAGCCCAAGCTGGTCTCAATATGTAACTAATGACAACCCTGAACTCCTTCCTGATCCTCTCATCTCCACCTCTCAAGTGCTGGGATAACACACATATGCCACTATGAAAGGGTGTCATGTTCTGATATGTATTATCTTATATAATAATTAAAACAAACTATAATCATAAATTCATCACGTATATTTTATGGTCTGAGTAAAAAAATTCACTGTTGCATGATTTTAAAATACACAAAACATTGTAATTAGCTACAGTCAATACAATGTGAAACAGATGTCTCTACTAACTGAACATTATACACTTTAACCAAAATGTCATCATTCCCCAATCTATCTAGCCTCTGGAACCAAGGTACTATAAAGAGTTTGAGTTTTCTTGTTATAATATACAAATGGGATTATAGAGTATTTATTTATAACATTTATTTTTCTCAGTAAATATTCTTCATGTATATTAGTGTGGAAAATGAAAGTATTTCCTTCATTTTAAAGGCCAAACAGTATTCTATCATGTGTTTTATGCACAAACACACACACACACACACACACACACACACACACACACACACACACACCATATTTTCTTCAGTCATTCATTTATTGGTAGATGCTTATATTATTTCATGTCTTGGCTATTGTGAATGTATCTCTTTGATGTATTGATTTCATCTGTTCTATATAAATTCCAGGAAGTTGGATTGCTAGAGCACATGACAGTTTCCTTTTTTAAAAAAATCTCCTTACTGTTTTCTATAATCACTGTATCAATTTACAGTCCTACCAGCAATGTGCAGAATTTCCTTTTTCCACATTTTCAGTAGTAGTTGGTAGAACTACTAGAACTCAGTAGCAGAACATTCTCCTAAAGCCCATGTGCCAAATGCTTAGGCCTATAGAATGACAGAAACCTTAGGACTGATGCAGAAGCTTTTTAGTTTGATGTAATATCACCACCCTATTTTCACATTTGTAGTCTATGCTATTTAGGTTCAATTCAAAATATTGCCCAGACCAATTTGGAAAGATCTCCCCCCCCCTTTTTTTAAAGCAGTTTTCTATTTTTGGGGTCTTATGTTTGCGGTTTCTTCTTGATGTTTTAGATAGTTTATTTTGGGACAGTCAATTTAAAGTCCAGGATGGCCTACAACTTGCGATATAGCTCAGGGTAGGTCTCAAATTTGAAATCTTGCTACCTCCACCTACCAAGTATGTAATATGTTGAAACTTTTCATCCTTTTCTGGTTGATTTCTATATATGGTTTGAGGCTAGTGTGTAATTTCATTCTTCATTTGGAAGATACAGTCCTTTTCCCATTACATAACCTTGTAATCTTTGTCGGGAATCAACAGAATCATGTAAACTTATGAGATAATTTCTAGGTGCCTGAATGTATCCAGGTAGTATATATATCTGCTGGAATTTGAAATGAATTTATTTTTTAGTGAGGGAGGGATATTGGCTATGAACTCACTATACAGGTGGGACTACCCTCGAAGTCCTGACCTTCCTGCTTCTATTTTCCAAGTGATTGGATGAAAGGCATGAGCATTCCAAGACAATTATTTTATATAGTTGCATTATTATGTATTTTGAAATCATGTATGATTTATTCAGCCTTGTTCTCTTTGTACCAGATTACTTGGCTATTTGAGGACTTCTGTGGTTCTATCAAATTAGTATGTGCTTGTGTCTGTGGAAGACACAATATTTTGGTAGAAATTGCTTTGAATCTATATATCACTTTGGGTAATATAGATATATTAACATTTTTTAGAATCTATAAACATGGAATATTTTATCATTTACTTGTGTTTTCTTCAATTTCTTTCAATATTTTAGATGGACAGATTTTTCAACTCCTTTATTCTTGAGGATTTGTTTCTACATATAACTATACAAATTTATAGCTGCTGTAAATGAGATCATCTTTATGACTTCTGTTTTGAGTAGTTCATCATGGATGCTGATTTTATAAGCTGCAGCTTTACTGAATTTATTTATTCTCACATTTTTGTTGTTTTCTCCTCTTTGGGAAGGAGGGTAAGAGCTTTAGAATTTAGCGGGTATGAGGTCATGTCTTCAGCAAACTCAGACAATTTATTTATTTCCTATTTGGACAACTTTTATTTATTTATTTTCCTTAATTGCTTTGACTAATATTCTAGCTTTATGTTGAACAGAAGCAATAACATGTGTCTTAAGTATAAACAAAAATTTTGCTACTTTTTAACCACTAGTATGGTGTTGGCTGCATGTTTTGTTGAGGTTATTTTCTTCTACACATGAACTTCCGCTGCAATAATTATAAGGTATTTGTCTTTTATTCTTTTAATGAAGTGTATCCCAATTATTAACCTGATAGTGCCATGTCAGGAATAAATTCTACTCAATAATGGTAGACAACCCTTCTAATGTGCTGATGAATTTGGTGTTCTAGGATTTTCGCATCTGTAAGTACAAAGAGCAATTGCCTATAATTTTCTTGACTTGTCCTTTTTTGGGTTCGCATAATAATAATGTTATTATAATAAAATAAGTTTGGAGTATTATTTCTTCTTTAATATTCTTAAAGGCTTAAAAGAGATAGGTATTATTAGTTCGTGACATGTTTGATATAATACAGTAGTGAAACTTTTATGTCAGGAAACATTTTTTGTCAGAAAATTTTTTTTATAATTCAATCTCCTTATTGGTCTGTTAATTATTGGTCTGTTCAGAATTTCCTTTTCCTTATCATTCAGTCTTGGTAGACTCTGCATTTCTAGGAATTGAGCTATTTCTTGTGGACTAGACAATCTGTTTGGATATCTATGTTCGAAGGACAACACCCCTAACTGATCTATGAGAACATGTTTCAGGATATTCAGAGGATGACCAAACTTTCAAATGGTACCAAACATATACATTTATGTTTTCCCCCTAAGTAGCTATACATAAACTTAATGTCATTTCCAACTTAACTAAGCATTTATTGTGTGCTATTATTGCAGCCATAACTTTTGTGGTCCAAAGCACAAAATCGAAACTGAATGAATTTCTATTATCCCTTTTATGGTTTTGTGAAAAGAAGATCCATTTCCACTGTAAATCTTCAAAATCACAGCACAAAGTCTATATAGCTGCTGGGTTGCTTTGTTTTTTTTTCCTTACAAGTAAAAGTTGTTACCTTTCCCCCTAAAGCAGTGGTTCTCAGCCTTCCTGATGCTGCAACCCTTTAGTACAGTTCCTCATGTTGTGGTGACCCCCAACCATAAAATGATTTTCATTGCTACTTCATCACTGTAATTTTGCTACAGTTATGAATCGTAATGTAAATATCTGATATGCAGATGATCTTAGACGACCCCTGTGAAAGGGGCATCCAACACCACCCAGGGGTCATGACCCTGGGGTTGAGAACCACTGCCATTAAAAAAAAAAAAAATCACTGTAGAGTTTCTTTTGTTCTGTTAGCTCAATTTGATTTAAAATGTAGTACAAATTCAGTGCCTCTCAGGAGCTAGAGAGATGGCTCAGACCCTAATTGCAGTCAATGGCAGCTTACAACTTCCTGTAATTCCACTCCTAGTGGATCAAACACCCTCTTCCAGCCTCCACAGACATGCATGCAGACAAAACACCCATAAACATAAAATAAAAATAATGGAAAAAATTTTAAAGCTTTCAACTTTAGGTCTGGATAATCTATCTATGAAGCTGTACCTAACACTGCTATATTGCAGCTTGTTTTTCTTTGATTTAGGTAAAATGTCTACTTTATACATTCAGTATTCCAATATTGGGTGTGTGTATATATGTTACCTCCTTTTAAAATCGCAATGACTTCATAGTATGTAATAGGAAGTTACTGAATGCTGTGAATATCCTTCTGGATGCTATGAATGTGTGTTGCTCTGATTGGTTGATAAATAAAATGCTGATTGGCCAGTAGCCACGCAGGAAGTATAAGTGGGATAAGTAAACAAGGAGAATTCTGCGAAGAGGAAGGCTGAGTCAGGAGTTGCCAGCCAGACAGAGAGGAAGCAAGATGACAAGGCAGAACTGAGAAAAGGTACCAAGCCACGTGGCTAAACATAAATAAGAATTATGGGTTAATTTAAGTGTAAGAGCTAGTCAGTAATAAGCCTGAGCTAACAGCCAAGAAGTTATAATTAATATAAGCTTCTGTGTGTTTCCTTGGGGGATGCTGGTGGGAGAGATTTGCCCCAAACGCTGGTCAGCCAGGACACAGGAAAACTTCCAGCCACAACTGAACATCTTAAAACATTAAGTCATAACACTCATGCTTTCTTTCCCATCATTTTAACCAAGATCAAAGTTAGGCATAGAAATACTATCTATAAACATGATACAGAATTAAGACAATGACTTTTACTATCTATGGCCCTTACAGACACAGAGGTACAAAGTAAAACAAAGATAATCCATCTCATCTGCTCCTTGATAGTGTTCTACAGGGTCTATGTGTACTGCTATCAATGAATTAATGATTTATCACCTTTGACTTTGAATATCTTGGTGTTAAGTATAACACTGTCATCCTATAAGTCACAGAACCTTGAGGCTCAATCCCAATAAAATGCACTCAATTATGCATGTTTAAAAAAAGTCCCTTTGTTAAATTGGTAGTTCTGTGTAAAAATCATCTAACCAACAATCTGCCCGAATTCTATATGTTGAAATGTGAAACTAACAGAACAAGGAATACTTTAGTAATAATAACCTTGCATGGAGAGTTTCTGCCTTAAAAATTTGACTGAGACATCATTCATGCTACATTAACTTTACCAATTCATTGCTACAGGAGAAAAAGAAAGAATAGGAAGTGGGCAGGTGAGTGGAGGATCTGTGCTTTTGTTCAGTGAACGCTGGCAAACAGGCTCACCTCTTCTGATTGCTCACGGGTCTGTACAGGTGAAGTTCTTCTTCCCACAGTAAGTCGATGGCAGGGATAAGAGAGCCCTGATTCCGCAAGACACATCTGCAGAAAGTAGAATGTATCATTTTAAACAAAATGCAGCTATTTTTCATAAAAGGATTTTTATATTACTATTTTTTGTGGAATTTTTGGAGATAGATTAGAAAGCTTATTCTATTAGCCTGGGTATTACATTACCAAGAAGACTTTGAAATTCTGAAATTTTTCCACACAAAGATATTGTGGTAAGCCAGGTATGATGGCACACATCTTTAATCCCAGCAGCTGGGAGGCAGAGGCAGGTGGATCTCTGTGAGTTCAACGCCAATAGGGTCTACATTGTAAGCTCCAGGATAGCCAGGAGTGCATATACATACTTTCTCTCTCTCTCTCTCTCTCTCTCTCTCTCTCTCTCTCTCTCTCTCACACACACACACACACACACACACACACACACACACACACACACAAACAAAACAAAAAACCATTGTGGTAGTTATTACTAAGTTTCATTAGAAAACAGATAGAGGAAACCAGAAATTGCACATAAAACCAAATTATACATACTTCCCCTCAGTGCAGGTCTGCTACTATATTCATTCCCAGAATAAAACCCCAGTTTCCTAGTTTCCAGGGTGGTAGGAGTTACAACGTTGTTTATAAATCAATACTAACACACAATTTTAAGGATTATAAGGGCTTAGGAACCTAAAATGCATGAGAAGAACTTACTTAGTTTACATTCTGTTTACAATCCTTATTATCTTTGTAATCTAAAACACTATCTAAATAATCTGTCTTGCTTAGCAGAAACAATTAAGAAACATATATTTATGTCTATTAAAGCTTATAGCATGTCTGATAGTAAATAAAATAAAATTTGAACTTTAAATTGAAATTGGGCAAAAAAGAAATACGACTGGTTTGAGTTTCATAAATATCAATTAACTTCCTAAGGAAATAGATTCAAAAAAAATAAACTTTAAAAATTTATATATGGGGCTGGAGAGATGGCTCAGTGGTTAAGAGCATCATCTGCTCTTCCAAAGGTCCCGAGTTCAATTCCCAGCAACCACATGGTGGATGACAACCACCTGAAATGAGATCTGGTGCCCTCTTCTGGTCGGCAGGGATACATGCAGACAGAATACTGTATACATAATAAATAAATAAATAAATCTTTAAAAATATATATATCTGTTTCAGGATTAGTATGAAGGAAATACCAGGGAAACGTGTAACTTCAAAGAAGCGTGCTTAACAAAGCAATTTTACATGCCAACAGTTCGTGATGATTATCAGTAACATTTTTATACCATTATAGTGCATGTGATTTATTCTGTAACAGTATTTCATTTCATTCTCATGTTATTATAGTTAACTCCTGTGTCTACAGATTATTTATATTTTATGCCATTTTAACTACGTGGAAGAATTAAAGCATGGTGGCACACATTGTAACTCAAGTTCTGAGGGAGTTGGGTGAGGGGGGAAAATGTCCTCTTCAGGCTTCTGTGTGCTATGTATGCGCATGATACACACTTATTTGCAGGAAAAACACACATACATATAAAATAAAATAAAAATAATTCTTAAAAATAAAACAAAACAATGCTTAAGACTGGAGGGGGAGCTTAGTGGAAGAGCATGTGCTCAGCATGCTTGATTTCCACCACTCAAATCAATAAAACTGTTAAACAACCAAAACAAAGTGTGTGAGCCCCAGGCAAATTAAAAGGCACACATGTATTTAATGACATAAGTCAAACTTCCTTTTATTATTAGAAATAAAATACGGTTTCCTTCGCACACTGAAAATACCCTTTGGTAACTTTGGAGAGGTGTGACTTAATGTGACTTAAAGTGAAGGAATCCAAATATCTATAAATTAATAAATTTATAGGCAGCAGACAATAGTGGGTGAGGCAAAACTAGAATTCATACATGTTTTAAAAGTCTAATTATTTTAAAGCAAATATTGGAATGGAAAATACAGACCACATAAATACCCAAGTATGCTTAGTCACATGTGATGTGTGCTGACATACATGAAATGTGCTGATAAAAGTCACAAGTTTCGCCAGCCCTGATGACACACACCTTTAATCCTAGTACTTAGGAGGCAGAGGCAGGTGCACATCTGTGAGTTTGAGGGAAGCTTGGCCTTTCCGTTATCACAGATGAAAAGACTTAAATAGGTTCCCAAATATCAACCTAAAGGTATTTGTCTAGTATGAACAAGGCCTGGGGTTGATCCCCAGCACCACATAAACTCAGTGTGCACCTGTCATCCCAGACCTGGAAGGTCTTCCCTGGAGGATCATTAGTATAGTCGAGTCACTCTTGACTATACAATGAACTTGAGGCCAGTCTCAGAATAGTGAAACTTAAACAACAAAAACCGAAATCAACTTAACACAAAGATTCTGTTATTTCATCATTCAATTCTATACTGCTTAAAAATGCTGCCTAAATAAATGAGAGAATAATTTTCAGGTTAGACTTAAAATATAGTGTCTGTCTTTTTTTTTCTTTTTTTTTAAATGAGCTTAGGATCGAACCCAGGGCCTTGTGCTTGCTAGGCAAGCTCTACCACTGAGCCAAATCCCCACCCTAGTGTCTTAAGAGAATGTGTATACCAACTGAGAAGACAGATGTACAAAACAACAAGCAGAGACTCATCTAGAGGTGGGAAAGTTGGCAGGAGTGTAAGTCCATGCCTATATCTCCCTGGCTAATTGAGCTAACAAAGTGAACCACTCTGTTAGAACCCTAGAATGATGAGTCTTTATATCTGTGTTTAAGTTGGGGTCAAGTGATAAGACAGATACATAGGAAAAACAGTCTCTCTGTGCTTTCACAGTATTTTGTGCCTGTCTTTCAGTGCCTATATCTACTTCTGCATGTGTCTCATTTCCTCTTAAACATGTGGGCAGTATCTCTGGCACTTCAAACTCCTTCTGATACTTAGTTCAATCCTTATTTTTGTCCATGTTTGCCAAATGGACAAAACAATTGGTATTTAGAATCTAATAATTCATAGAAATTATGACATATTGACTGACCACATGAGTGAAAAATTAATGATTCAACTCCAAACCAAAGTATTTATCCTATGGTCCAAGTTTTCCTAGACAAAAATACTACACCTAGAATTGATGAAAGATTATCCATTAGTTCTAAGAGAAGTTAGTCATAAGTAGGAGTTATTCATTTCTGCCTTTTCATTAATATACATGCATCAACTTATCACAGGGAGAAAAATATCTAAGTAAAACTCAGAATATAGCTCTAAAACCAGGAGATACTAAAATGTTTCAAAAACAAAACTTACTGTAAAGGTACAGTAATGCTGTTTTTTAAAAAGGATATTATGGTATATAGTATCTCTGAAAAATAATATTGTTTATATTCTTTAACCAAAACGAATTTTTATACTTAAACATATTATTTGAGTATAACTGTAGCAGGCTCTTTTGGGTCACCAACTAGCTTCTAAATCATGACATGGAAACATGATATTAGTTATGAATGCTCAGCTTTATCTTAGCCTTGTTCTAATGTGTTTCTCTTTATCTACATTTTGCCTTGGGGCTTTTTACCTGTCTTTCATTCTGTGTATCTTACTTTCCTGTTTCCTCTGTGTCTGGCTGATAGGCTTCTGGCCCCAGGCGTCTCTCTCTCCTTCTCCCTAGATTTCTACTCCTACTTGTTCTCTCTGCTCCCCAGTGGGCCTATCCCTCTACTGCCTAGCTATTTTCATTCTGCTTTTTGTTAGACCAATAGGGTGCCTTAAGCAAGCAAGGTGAAACAGCAACACATCTTTACGTAGTTAAACAAATGCAGCATAAACAAATGAAACACATCTTTGCCTAGTTAAAGTAATATTCTACAACAAAAAATAATTTGTAAGAGAGTAATCCCAGGGAAGAAAAATACTCAATAGACTCTTCATATGACGTCTCTTATGAGTGGATACCATCAGATTGAACCTGAAATTAAATAATAGACATAGCTATAATAAATGAGACAGAGCTCATATTTGTAACTCAAAAAAGTCCTTGTAAGCTTTAATTCTAAGAACTGTACAAGCAGAAGTCAGTCTGTTTAGCACTTTTCCTAACTATCCTAAGAAAATTGTTAGAGAATCCTTATAGGTGAATACAATATATCTGAGGTTAAAATAGTTCTAATAATATATGTACACCAATAACATATTAATAGTAACATAATTTTACAAATTCTGGAATTTGTAAAATTGTACAAATAGTATCAAAACTAACCCAAACATAAATACAGGTTTCTCCTGAAGTATCTATCAGAGGCTAAGAAGCTGCTTTATCATAAATGCTCACAAAGACTGTCCTACCACAGGCTGTTTGTTCAAATATTTTACTGTGCACTATAATTCACTGCATGTGAGGTCAGATTATCCTGCAGTAACTCAAGTCAATCATGTTTCAAGTGCTTAGAGCGCACACTTGAAGAAGAAAAGGAGAGCAATCAAGAAGAAAAGGAGGGCAATGCCGATTTCATGATTTTCACAGATATCTAGCTTCACAATCTCTAGAATTGAAAATATTTGTAAACAAGCTTTTAAAAATACTTTTAAAATGTTTTTTTGGGGGGGAAGTTTTGGGAAAACAGTTAATATATATTTATAGGACAAATGAAATTAATAAATGAAGGAAGCACAATTGTCCTAATAATATATAGGCAAAGTATTGGGTAACCTTTCCTCCCCAAGAGAGAAAGTTGAGCTATAGGCTAAAGAAAATACCAAGCCAACAGTAGTTGTTCAACATATACTACATTGTTTTGTAAATGAGTATTTGTGGCTTGGGATAAGGTATATAATGATAATATTATGATATATTGAATCTCAACCTACTGTGAAGAGGCTATCCTTGCAAATATGACTAGTAATAACAGTGCTTACATATAAAAATGTATACAAATTTTTAGTAAAATTACTTTGTGAAATTAATACTGGACCAAGGGAGCATCTATAACCTGACATTACATATTATCATTATTTTTACTACGGAGGTTTTTTTTTTTTAACTAACAATAAATATGCTCTATCAACAAAATGTTTATGCATTTAAGTTTTCCTAAACACCCCTTAAAAATAAACTAAAGGAGCTGTGTGGTGGCGGCGGCGCATACCTTTAATCCCAGCACTCGAGAGGCAGAGCCAGGCAGATCTCTGTGTGAGGCCAGCCTGGTCTACCAGGACAGGCACCAAAACTACACAGAGAAATCCTGTCTTGAAAAAACTGAACCTTGGGTTGGGGATTTAGCTCAGTGGTAGAGCGCTCGTTTAGCAAGCACAAGGCCCTGGGTTCGATCCTCAGCTCAAAAAAGAAAAAGAAAAAAACCAAACCAACCAAATAAATGAATGAATGAATGAATGAATGAACGAAGACATAAATAATAAATAAAATAATAAATAAATGGATGGATATATAAATAAATAAATGAATACATACACAATAAAAAATAATAAATAAATAAATGGATGGATAGATAGATAGATAAATAAATAAAGGACTATCTTACACTATTCATAGTTTAAAATTTTAATTTTAAGCACAAAGGGCTGTATTAGGTAAGTTTATATCTGACTGTCCCAGTCCACAAACAATGATTGAAACATAAGGATGGCATCATCTGAAAAGTTGGACATTAAAAATTAAAAACAAAAAACAAAAATTAAAAAAACCCTCACCAACTGAACTTTTTTCTGTTCAGTAATTCAAGGAAAACATAAAGATTCAAATTTTTCATTGACTGTCAAAGGAACAGAAGATGTCTGAGTATGGACTTCTTTGGGTTAACATCTATTAATTTTATATATAAAGTGGTATAATGCTTCACACACAAATACATTGTACACTGATAAAGTCAAGAATAGACTTTTAAAGTCAGTGTGTCTGAGTTCAAATTCATTTCTAGAGTTCACTACAGTGAATATTCTCAATTACATGCTTTTCCTTTCATAAAAACTGAGAGTACCTTGCCTGTATGCTTTGGTTAGAAAAGCTTAAATGAGAATACATTTGTCGTTATTCCATCAGTGAGTGAACACTCTTAAAATCCATTTAAAGATTTTCTTTTCTTCTTACAGAAACTATTTAATTATTAGGAACAAACTAACTATGCCAGTTATTCTCAAAGTATGATTAACAGACAAAAGGCTATTATAATCATTTCAGAAGCTTCATAGGACCAAAATTATGCCCTTGTAACGTGGGTGCCATGAGTTTTGTGCTGTTTTTACACTGATGTTACATCTATGCCCAGGCCTTATGGAGCAGGTTTATAATTTCTGCTACTTAGGAAGATAAAGCAGGGGGACAGCAAGTTTAAGGACCACCTAGCTAGAGACTGAGTTCAACATTAGCCTGGACACCACAGAACTCTATCTCTGCTGTGGGATGTTCTGTATGTCAAATGTGTTGCTCTGATTGGTTAAAATAAATAAAGTGCTGATTGGCCAGTAGCCAGGCAGGAAGGACAGGGTAGACAGGACAAGGAAGAGGAGAAGGCTGGGAACAGGAAGGCTGTGAGGAGACACTGCCAGCCGCTGCCATGAGAAGCAACATGTAAAGACACCGGTAAGCCACAAGCCATGTGGCAAAGTATAGACTAACAGAAATGGGTTAATTTAAGATAGAAGAAGTAGATAACAAGAAGCCTGCCACAGCCATACAGTTTGTAAGCAATATAAGTTTCTGTGTGTAGGAAAACTCTAACTACATATCTCAAAATAAAGAAGAGGTCTAGGAATATAGCTCAGAGGCAGAGCACTTGGCTAACATATGTGAGTCCTTGATTCAATTCGTAGGACAAGAAGGAAAAGATCAGGGTGTACACCTTTAATCCCAGCACTCAGGAGGCAGAGGGCAGATCTCTGTGAGTTCAAGGTCAGTGTGTTCTACAGAGTAAGTTTCATGACAGCTAGGGCTACATAGTAAGATTCTATCAAAAGAGGAGAGCAGGGGATAGGAGGAGAGGAGATGGGAGGGGAGGGGAGGAGGAAAAAGAAAAGAGAGGAAGGGAGGGAGGGATGGAGGGAGGGAGAGAGCCAGACATCAGGGGGGGGGGGAGGGAGGGAGGGAGGGAGGGAGGGAGGGAGGGAGGGAAGGAAGGAAGGAAGGAAGGAAGGAAGGAAAGAGGAGAGGGGAGGGGAGGGGAGGAGGGTGGGGCGGGGAGGGGAGGGGAAGGGAGAGGAGGGGAAGGGAAGGGAAGGAATAAATAAACAAAGAAAGGAAGGAAGGAAGAAGAGGAAGAGGAAAAGAAAAAGGCCCAATGATAGGTAGAGCTGTTAATAATATAGCACAAATCTTGGTGGTAGCATCAAGCTGAGTACTTGGTAGATCTTTCTCTTCAAATTAATGAAATAAGCCTAATGAATCAAGGACCAGATCTGTCACTATTAATTATGCAAGAACAAAATTAGTTTTCAGACTTTGATGATGAAAACAATGGTGATATTAGTATACATCTTTTTCAATTGTGTGTGGGCCCGTGCATATGCATTTGTGGAAGCTATAGAGCAGCCTTGACTGTCATCCCCTTAGTACCATCCACTTTGAGATTTTTGAAACATTTCCTCACTTGCCTGTAGATGAGGCTTATTGAATGGAGAGGCCAAGGGATCCCGGTCTATCTCTACCTCCTCAGCTCTGGGAGTGTAAGAGTGGACTACCACCACACGCAGATTTTAATAAGTGGGGTAGGAGACTCTTGGGATGAAACTTGGGTCCTCAAACTTGTGTGGCAAGTACTTAACCAGCTGGGTGATCTCCTTAGCAACATACACATATTTTTATATTGCATAATCAAACATTTAGAAAATCTTAATAAACCAAAGGATCAATATTCTTCAAAGATATAATAAATGCATGATGGCATAGGTAAAATATATATTCAAAGTATGAAACAAACCACTAGAAGAGTATAATGACACATCTTCAAATTACACATTTGCATTAAGATTCAGGAAACGACTACTTGTCAGGTTCTAGCTTATTATCAAAGAATAATATTCATAATTACTTGGAAAGGCTACTAAAATACTTAAACACACACCCCTTTTCAAAGTACCAGTCTTGGTGAGGTTAAATTGTCTTTATATATTTAAAACAATATATTGTAAGATGGAAACTGAGGGAAAAATATTACATCTAGCTGTCTCCTATTGAGCCATATATTAAACAGATCTGCAAATCTATCACCCCACTTACTAATGAATCACTTGTCCCACTGCTATGATCCAATATCTGACAAAAGCAACATAAGGGTAAAGGGTTCATTCTGGCTTAAGTTCAGAGAGAGATTGTTCATCATGACAGAGAACACGAGGCAGCTGGCCACACTGTGACTGTATGGGGAAGCAAAGAAAGATAAATGCTGGTCTTCCACTTGTCTTCTCCTTTTTATAAAGGTCAGGATCCTACAGCCTACAGAATGGTACCAACATATTTAGGGTGTGTTTTCCCACCTCAGTTTACCTAGTCTAAAACTCCTTACATACATTCCCAGAGGTTTGTCTCATAGGTGATTATAAATCCCATCAAGTTGACCATTAATATTAACTACCACAAGTCCATCCTTTGTTGACCTGACAGGAAAACTTAGTACTTCTAAGTCACAATCTTCAAAGCCTTATCCCCATCAGTTCACGGCCTCTCACATCGCAAATGTATTTGGTCTATTTCTAAGGGTTTGCATAGACTTAATAGTCCCAACACTATTCAAAAGTCCAAAGTTGAAAGTTTCTTCTGTGACTCAAGTTAAAGTTTTACTTGTGAGCTACAAAAAAATCAAAACCAAGTTACACAGTTCCAATATACAACGTTACAAGTAAACATTCTCCTTCTAGAAGGGAAAAAAAAGCAGACAGAGAAGACATAGAAACAAATAGTTAGATCAAAGCAAGACTGAAACCTAGCAGGGGAACCACCAAATCCAGCATCTGAGGCTGATGATGGAATCATTATTCCAAAAATGTTGTGTGGGGCACATAAGTCTCTTTCTTGAGATGGCTCTTCTTTGGTTACAGCATTTCCTCAGCAGACAAATCATAGTCCTAGCATCTCCAACATTCTAGGGTGTTATGGAATATTAGTTTAAGATGTGTTACATTTGTTTACACTGTGAAATATTTGTTCATTGATGCAAAAATGTGTTGCATTTGTTTAACTCTGTAAAGCTATGTTACTTTGCCTGCCTAAAACACCTGATTGATCTAATAAAGAGCTAAACGGTCAATAGCTAGGCGCGAAAGAGATGATAGGTGGGGCTGGCAGGCAGAGAGAATAAATAGGAGGAGAAATCATGAAAAAGAAGAGCAAGGAGTGAGAAAAGGAGAAGGAGAATGCCAGAGGTCAGCCAGCTAGACACAGAGTAAGAAAGAAAAAAAGATATACAGAATAAAGAAAGGTAAAAAGCCCAGAGGTAAAACATAGTCAAAGAGAAAAGAAAATTCAAGTTAGAAAAGCTGACTAGAAACAAGCCGAGCTAAGGCCAGACATTCATAAGTAAGGATAAGTCTCCATGTATTTATTTGGGAGCTAGGTGGCAGGCTGCCAAAGAGATTAAAAAACAAACAAACAACAAAACACTACACTGTGATCTCCAATATAATTTAGGTTTTACTTCCAAAGCTTCATACAGTGGACTCACAGGACTTCCTTGCAGGGACTCTAGTCCTGCCCCACATTATCTGGCGCCAGCAGGATACATTTTGTTGCAAGCTTGCTATAGAGCCTGGGAACCCTAGATGGTAGTTGCATCAACTTCTGTGTGAAGACCCTGAACAATCAATTCCCTAGGCAGTTGTTTTTAAGCAGGGAACCCCTTGAGTGGCATTGTAAGTTAAGGTGTTCTCCTTCCAAATGAATTTGTAATTTCATAAGATGAAACTTACCCTCATAGGACCTTTCCTATTGTCCCAGGGAGGAGCACAAAATTCCTATTTAATATGATAATCTCTTCAATAATCACAGATGCTTACTCAGCATTCACTTTGCCAGCAAATATAAACTTACTCCTTCCTTGCTAAGAGTTTCCCTCTCTTTCTGCTCTACTTTTTGCTTTGTCTTAATGTAGACTTGAATAAGGACTCTAAGTGGTAACCAGCCAGAATACAGCCTGAATGCTATCCTGTCTTGAAACTTCTCTATAAACAACTTAGTGTTTTTGTTTTTTGTTTTTTTATAATTTGCCTTGCTTCAGTTCTCAGGACATGGTGGCGTCCTTTCTAGTGTCTGAATATTTCCTGTCAGTATGTTTATGATGGAAACACTGTATGCTTTCATAACTATGTAAGAGGAACATCAAGAAGATTCCAAAATTTGATCCAAAAAAGTGCTGTTGTGACTTTGCAGTACATTCAAATAACTATGATTTTATTTGTAAAATGGCATTTTTACATATTATATAGTTCAGCAATTAACAACTTTTTGTTCTCTTTTATAGACAATGATCAAAGACTCTCAAGACCTTCAGTTATATCAATGGGCATTTAGCATTGAGATTAACTTTTTTACATTTTTCTTGAGACAGAGTTTTTCTGTGTAGTCCTAGCTGTCCTGAAACTCACTCTGGAGACCAGGCTGGCCTTGAAATCAAAGGTCCACCTGCTTCTGCCTCCCAAGTGCTAGGATTAAAAGCATGCGCCACCACCACCTGGCTGAGGTTAATTTTTTTTAGAGCTAAATACTTAATTAAGATAATATATATTTTGAATTTTATAAATAAATATATTTTCTTAAAATGTAGTATGATGGTCAACTTGTACTGATTATCAACTTTATAGGACCTTGAGTCATTTAAGAGACAAACTTCCAGGCATGTAATATGAGACTGTTTCTAGATTGGTAGCTCAGGTGGGAGGACCCACAGTGAATGTGGGTAGCACAGTTCTGTGGGCTGTAATGCCAGGCTAAATAAAAAGAAAGCACTCAGATGACTAACACTCATCTCTCTTTTGTTGTCATGGTAAGTATTCTGTTAGCTATGAGTCGAAATAAACCCTCCTTAAGTTGTCTTTGTCAATTATTTGCTCACAGCCACAAAAGTATTATAAAAAAAATGGATGAAGACTACAGTTGTTGCTATTATGAACTTATTTGGTTCTCAGCAAGCATTTAGAACTTCAAGATAGAGAAGTCCTAAAATGCTGTTAAGCAGATCTTAATATCCCATTTTGTTGGGAATTCAGAAGACCAAATGCCAAGAGAAATGTGCAGTGGAGCTTAGCTCATAAGAACTAACTGGGAAGCTGGACTTCATCAGTAATTGGGCCAGAGGCTATTTGTCTTACATTCTGGCAACAAATCAGGCTAGGTATTAAGAAATTAAAACATTACCTTTTTTATTTTTAAGATTGGGTCCCCTGTGTAGCCCAGGCTGGCTCCAAAATCAAGGTTCTCCTAACTCAGCCTCTCAATTGCTGGGATTACAGATGGTGTGTTACTATACTCAGCATAATCCCCATTCTAAAGATGTGACTACTAAGCCTTACATACACGAAAAATCTTGCTCAGGACCATACAGGTAACTGCATGGGGAAGATAAAATTAGCATAGGACAGTTTTATCTCATAGCCAGTTAAGAAGTATAAACTCAGACAACTATAGTGTCTTACTATAGATTGTCTTATGATCTAATAGACAGTAATAATTTTCTTTGGCTTAATTAAAATAACCATACCCATTGACCTTCATTTATCAGGTACTTTATAGCAAGGGCTTATTCACTGAACATACACAACTCTTCAAATGTAGGATTATGGCTACATAGATCACAAACCAAGTTTCAAGAGACAGCAATTTATCCGAGTTGAATTGGACTGGACTGGTCTCCAAAGGCTACAAAACTTTCTACAATGTCTCTGTTCTAAAACAAGCCATTGAAATATAAGAAATCCTGAAGATGACTAACTGGTAGCTCTTAAAAATTTCGAGTGCAGGGATAGAGAGATGGCTCAGCAGTTAAGAGTACTGGCTGCTCTTCCAGAGGTCCTGAGTTCAATTCCCAGCTTACAACCATCTATAATGAGATCTGGTGCACTCTTCTGGCCTGCAGGCATACATGCAGGCAGAACACTGTACACATAATAAATAACACTGTTAATATAATAAATAAATAAATCTTTTAAAAAAATAATGCATTAATTTTTTTTTCAGGTGCAGCCTGACAATGGTAGCACAGACATAGCCAGTTCCAGGATGGCTAGGGCTACACAGAGAAAGCTTGTCTCCAAAAAAGAGAGAGAGAGAGAAGAAAACGAAAAAATTGAGTTCACTGTTGGGCCAGACAAATCACTGAAGCAGTATAAAGCCAAATTTAGTCATGAGTCTGAAATTTCATTTACTGCCAACAAGAGTGTAAATCAGACAGCTTATTTATTTTTATTCACAAACCAAAGCTTTTTTTTCCCTTTAAGTCACTTGTGTGCTAGAAAAATCAGAGCTTTAATTTGCATCAAGTTGAAGCAAGCTTATTAAGAATGCTAGTTACCAAGTACATGCACATCTACTTGTCTGGGCTAGCCCATTGCCACACTCTTGTAGCAGGGTTAAATAGCAGTGTAGTCACCTCCTAAGAAAGCACACTGTTAAAAAGGAAATTACTAATAATGTCCTGGAACCAATGGAATATTTAAAGAGATGTGCATGTCAAGATCAATTATCTACAAAACTCCTGTGAAAATAGCTTTAAAAACTATTTGTCACCAGACTTTGCTGTGTTAGAGTCCTCAATTGATCCAGCAAGTTGGTAAGACTTAATGAACTAATAAACAGCAACAGTAACAAGTTTTGAGGTGTTTGATATGAACATAATCTCATATGCTGATACCATCAGTTGTTATTATTAGCAATGAAAAATCCTTAGAATTCATCACATGCTGATCATAGATATTGAAGCCTTAGCTAAATCAAGTCAAGCAGCCTTATTTTTCCCTGCCAAGCATCCTTGGCCCCATTACAACCCCCAAAATGACACTTTTCAGAGAGAAGATATCAGTATGCCCACTCCCAGGTGTCTACTGGCTGTTCTACACATCACAAAAGATTCCAAAATCAGAGGACATTCCCTCCCCAAGAAGGTCCAGCTAAGCCTCTCATTTACAAGGAGGAAGCAGCTACATATGGTAAAGCTCTCTACCTGAGTCTTTTCTTGTAATAAACATATTTTCTTGGAGCCTAATGTAAACTCTTCTACTACCTAGTTGCAAAATACAAATAAATATTTAAACTTTTTTAAAAA
This sequence comes from Onychomys torridus, assembly GCF_903995425.1. Lineage (NCBI taxonomy): Eukaryota > Metazoa > Chordata > Mammalia > Rodentia > Cricetidae > Onychomys > Onychomys torridus. Next base: position 126,526,853 of record NC_050444.1, on the reverse strand, counting down.
ATGGCATATTTTAAAAAGTAAGCCATCTCCTCTGGTGTTCCTTTTTTCACATTACAATTGCCTACTTTTAGAATTCTCTCTACTGGTCCAACATAATTTTTAGTTTTTGATTACCAGAACAGGTAGACCAACACAAAAAGACTTTAAAATTTTGCCATTTAAAATCTATTTAAGTTCCCAAAACCAGATTACACCACAGGGACACGAAGAACAGAATTAAAACATTTCCAAATAGCACTCTTATTAGTAAATATGACACCACAGTATTTTGGGACTTTGCTATTTACTGATTTAGTTTTAGAAGTGCTGAATCACTTCAGAATATCAGAGTACTTGCTATGAACACTAAATAATACAACAAAAACTGCAGCCCTAATAGCAGATCATCCTGACTCTACCCAGGGGCAGCATCTCTCTCCACATTTGCTTAGAGAGAAAAGTCAGTGTTACCTGTAGAAAGTATCAACTTCAGGAAAGTGGGTAAGTTGTTATTGATGAGGAGCTGTGAATCACAGAAGCCACTTGAGCTGAAGGGAGGATTCTAACTCTACTCTTTTACAGAAAGGCCACTAATCCAGTTGTGAATGAAAAGGCCTCTTTGTTTCCAAATGCCTGTCACACTTTTGTCATTTTATTGCTTCTGAGCACCCTCTGGTGGAGGGCAGAAGAGAGGAATAACACCTATAAATATATGGCTTCTAATCTAAAGATTGGTAAGGGGGAAAAAGAGATCTGGAATGTGTGCAGATTTTTCTTGACTCTCCATATTACTTAATCATCTAAAGCTAGTTGATGAATATGTATTAACCATATGGTTACTTACAGTCTATGATTTACTTATTCAATCAATACCTACATTCTTACTACACATCAAAACAATATACAGATAATCTGGTTTTGATATTAATGCTATTTCCTGGGGAAGCTGTTTTGATCTCATGAGATCTCAGTTTGCTCATGTGAGAAATGAGAATAATCTCTGCGGACAGCGATAAAAAGGTAACTGAAAAAAGAGCCTACCTAGCATAGTACATCTATCTATCTGGCTGTCTTGCACACACGCACGCCTGCACGCACACATGCATGCACATTTTGTCTCTGGCTCAACTTCTTGAGAGACAGCAGGGTTATCTTATGTGATTTCAGTTACAAGGCCCAGCTGTTTCTTCCTTTGATAGTCTAACCCTAAGAGACAATGTTAGTATCATTTAAGTGTTTTTACACAAGCTTATGTAACTACATTTAGCCTACCTAATTAGCATGTGCTTTGAAACATACATAAAGCACCCTAATATACTATCTTTTCTACATCGAAGATATTTAAAATATGATAATCAATGTTCATTAAATAGTTTTTCCTAAGTGAACAAAGAAAGTTTAAATTATTTAAAGGTTTATTTCCTCTTTCATAACATTATAACTGCTACCCAATGGACAGTGTTTGTTTAAATATATTGTGGCTCTGAGTATTTCTAAGAGCCTATCTCTAATATCATTTACTACCTACTTAATACCAACATTTTAAAAGGTTTATGTTACAAAGCATTATCCAAAAGTTGATCCTGGAGCTTGAAAAATGGCTCAGCAGGTAAAGGCACTTGCCACCACAACCCACAATCTGAGTTCAATCTCTGGAACCCACTTGGTGAAAGGAGAGAGCTGACTTACATAGACTCTTCACTGATACTGACTGTGGCCCTCTAGCCTCAACACATGTGCTGGCTCGCACACATACATACATATGTATGTACATGTACACACATGGGGGGTGAGGGGAAGTTTTTAAAAAGTAAAAGTAGAGCCTGCTTGGGCTGGGAATATGGCTTTGTGGTAGAATCCTTATCTAGCATGTATGTGGCCCTACAGGTTCAACTCCAAGCACCACAAAGCAGAATCTACTACAGGCACCCATTTAATTACTATAGATGAACAACAGTAACTTTAGGAGATCAAGTAAGTCTATTGAGAACATCTAGAACATTTAACCAACCTATAAGACAGGCATGTGCGTGTGCACACACACCACATACCACACACCACATACGACACACACCTGCTCTGATGCCACCATTAAAGCTGCCTGTAATAGGACTCTATGTTTAAAACACTTGTGGATTAATACATGGAAAGAACACTCTGTGGTAGATCACTGTATCTGAGTTACATTCCAAAATCTAGAAAAAACTCTCGATTTTTTGTTTGTTTTGCTTTGTTTCCTTTAAAAGAAAGTAGGAACGGAACTAGATGACTCTAATTATTTTCTCTTGTCCTAAACAGCACCTCCCCCACCACCACCCACCACCCGCCGACATGCCCTGGTTTGGTGTTCAAGACAAGACAATAACTTGGATCCTCTCCAGTCATTACTCTACTTGGGCTTGTTTACACACTGATCCAAGAGTCCCTGTGCTGACCTACCCCTAGGCTTGCCCACTCTTATTATCCTTACCTGAGTGTCCCTCACTTTAGGTAACAACAAAGTGTTACCTATTATCTATTACATGATAGGTAACAAAATGTTACTTATTGTCTAGTTTATTGATATGTAAGAGGCATTTGAAAAGATGAAAGTGAATGTACTTCAAAACTCACACTAATACTCTTAAACAACCACAACTTCCCCTGTATTTTAAAGTATATGGAATCATTGAGTAGTGACCTCAGTCTGTGGTATTTGGACAGATCTCTCATAAATAAGCACCTTTTATTCAATTAGTCCCTAAGGAGAGGACTATTGTCATAGATGGGAGCTGAGTAGATGGAGACAGGGGCAATGTCAGAGGCCAAGGTTTTATGTGAATGGGCCAAGAGCTAGAACAGAGGCGAAAATCAAGTCTCTAGATCTTCTGAGGCAACAGACTTGTATGACAATTCTGTCACTGGAGAAGAGGTACCCCTTAGGAGAGATGGCAGTATTGCTTTGGTGACTGCAATGGAAGAGAGTGTCAAACCAAATCATGAGGAGTTTATCAATTCTTCTCTATGTCTTCCAAATCACATTCAACTGTGACAAGGAAGTCATGGGAAATAGTGTCAATGTAAGGCAATTTCTTTGGTAAGCAGCTGTCATATGCTTCCTTGGAAGGAGTTAAAGCAGTGATTATGAACATGGACTTCAAAGCTATACTGACAGAATTTGAAATCTTGTGTCTGCTAATAACTATGTGACTCTAGACAAGTCTCCTATTTTCTTAATCTGTAAGTCATAAAACTGCTGTGAGGTTTAAAAAGTAGTTCAACCAATCTGTCTGCCAACACGTCTATATGCCTGTCTATCTACTAATCTACCTATACTACATATTAAGCTTGCTTTAAGTAGATGAAAATATTATTATTCATCTGTTTAACTATGTTAAATGAGTTAGCACATTGTGCTAAGAACTCAGCTAAGGGATGAAGATATAGCTGAAGCTGAGTAGTTTCTGCTTGATGGTTTACTAAGGTAGAGATTTTAACAACGCTTCTGCAGTGCTAGCTCTTTTTATTTTACTATAGCAATCCTCATCCTCACTGCTGGTAATGAGGAACATGACATGGTTGGACATATTACCATTCCACGGGCAAGAAAATGAGACTCAGAATCCTCCAAGATCACAAAGCTAGCAGATGCCAGAGTGGACTCAGAATAAAAGTGGATTCCTAATTTTTCCTGAATGGTGTCATTTTCATATGCAATACAAGCCATCCTAGCTAGCTGTGGAAGATGATAAAGCTAAATTATGATGAAAAAAGTTAGATCTCTAGGTCTCATTAGATCACAGAAATATAGAATTGTATTTTAAGGTGATAAAAAATGAAAAAAAATAAAGGGAGTAATTTCTCTCATCCAAGGGCCAACACTGCTTAACTTCCAGGATCAGAAGAGATAGGAGACATTCAGGGTGGTATGTGGTATGGCTGAGGACAGGGACAACTTCTGTTAAAAAATATCATTTAAAAAAAAAAGTAGTTTCTATAGGCAGAAAATTTGTAAAGAAACTTCTCAGACAAAGAAAACAAAAAACAATGTCATATGAATTATTTTGTTGAATAAATTATAATTTTAAAATACTCCATAAAATAAACTAATACTGAATTGTGCTTGGAGAACAAACTGAAAAAGATTTATTCAGTTTCTGCTGGTTCCTAATCCATTCAAATGCAACAGCACTCACATGATGACCACAGGTTATTAGTTTATCATATACATTTTCCTGTTTCATAAAGATCACTCCAACACACGGAACATTTCTCTAACTTCAAACTGAACTTGAAAGTATTTTTCTGATTGTGCAAGTATCCTTTCTCAGAGATTTCATATCATAATGGGTAACTAAATAGAAAGTATGAAAAAACAGTCATCAAAACTTACTGCAAATAATAAAAATAAACCATGTGTTGACATTTAAAATGCATTAATATCTAAAAATGTATACTTTATAATGACATTGTAATTGTTAATTACATTCTGTGGATAAACACTTCTTGAAAGGTATTCGCACCCTCTGTTAACTGGGGGAAGAGAACTCTATCTGGACACAGTGTGCTCAGGTTCTAAAAGCAGCAGTGCTTATTCTATCTCCCCACAAAGTGTCGCTGAGATAATTACTGCTGACAGCTTTAGTCAAGGTTCATTTCACTTTTTCTGCTATTTTTCTCTGGTTAGAAGTTCAACAGAACCCATGGGAAGCCACACCCCTCACACCTGTTAGGCTTCTTCATGTTACTGAGGGCCAGTATGGACATGTCACTTCAAATTAGCATTGTACCAGCGCGCTAACTGTGACAATTACTTATCACAGGTTTAATGTTAAAAAAAAAAAAAAGTTTCTAATTCAACCACAAAAACAGTGTCACAAAATATAATTTAAACCCACAAAAGCAGGTTGCATAAAAACATCCAGAGAGTCACAGAATAGGTTCCCAGGGTTAGCTTTATGCAGCATTCGAATTATGCAAGAATGCTTGCTATACAACTGAAAACATTCCTTCTAAAGAAAACCAAAGCAAAAAGGTAAACAAAAGGGACTGGCTCAGTGGTTAAAATGCCTGCTGTGCAATCTTGAAAACCCCCAGATCCCCAGCACCTACCTAAAATATATAGACATGTTGGCCCACACAGATAAGTGAGGTACTGGGAAGAAAGACAAGCAAATCCCAGGGGCTCACTGGCCACGCTAAATGAAATACTGAGCTCCAAGTTCATTGAGAGACTTTGTCTCAAAACAAATTGGAAAAGTGAGTGAGGACAACATTCAGATGTCAACCTCTGGTTTCTATATGCAAACCCATGGGCAAACACACACACACACACACACACACACACACACACACACACACACACACGGTAGAGTCAACAATAACAGTTCACTATTCAGCAGTGGTAATGACTGGCTGTTTAAATTTTCATCATCTCTACTTTAATATGTGGTTAATTTTGTTAATTCATTTGTAGCAAAAGACCTAAAATCAATAATGAAATTTCCAGCCAAAGCAAAGCAGCTACATCTAAGCTTATCAAGGTAAAGGCATAGTTTTATACTCTCCAGAGAGGAAACAAGCATTCTTCTATGTCTTTAAACCCCTTGCAAAATAGAAAGTTATTATTGGAGAGTAGACATTAACCTAAAAGAAAACACCTACATTCTTAAATATATTTCAGGTTAGTTATTATAAGCCTCTGTTTCAAATGCAAAATATTCTCAGAATTACACAAGGTCTGGAAAGACCTAGGATGGAGGAAGTGGTTAATATGGACTGCTGTGAGGCTAATTGTGGATCTTCAGTTAATTACTTTCTGCTGATAGGGGATTTAAAAAATAAATAAAATAGTCTTTTATTCCATTTTTTTCTTCAATTTGAAGTCAAGAAAACACAGGATGATAAAGGCTATGCTCAACATACATCATTATTTGTTGTTATTTAGATGATGATCCAAAATTCTGGAATATTTGTATACATCATAACCAATGCTAATATTCATTAGTAAAATAACTGTGAGCAGATTCGTATCTGCCACAATGTGTACAATTTATCCACAAATGTCCAAGGTCCATTGTCTATTACATGCTCAAAGGTAAAAGAAATTCAATATTCATCACCCACCTATCCACCCCCCAACACAGAGGCTGGAGGATGCCAGCCAGAATTAATGGAGTCTGGCTTTGTAACAGATTCTAAAAACTATATATGCATGAAAAGCCAAAGAGAAAATAATAAAACTGAGCTGGAAATTCAGTAAAAGAAATTGTTTGCAGAAAATCATACCTACTGGTAATGAATTGCTTTATGGCAATTTTGATATGGCAAGACTGATGGAGAATTTCAGCATCTTAACAGTTTTTAATATTTTATACCATCATACCAATGAAAGGTATACCAGAAGTGTAGGATTTTTTTTTTAAGAAAATTTTCATTTTCTAGCATTTATAGTCATTTACAAACAAAAGCTTTAAAAAAAATCAACATAGGAAATCTTGATTATGAGTCAAGGATCCCTTTGCCTTATTCTATAATCACAATATATTCACAGGGAATTTAGCCAAATCATCAATTTTAGAGGTGCTTTCACCTCAAGTTGGTTCTTCCATTTTTTGACAAAGAGGTTGTATTAATTAATGGAAGTGCCTCATAATGTTAAGAGAGCTACTGTATTAATCCGTGGTCACTTCAGCTCATAAGAACAGAACCTTTCACACATTCAAAGATACAACTTAAGCCTGCTTTATATTCATGAGGAGTACCAGCCAGCTATCTGGCTCATGTCTAGTCAACAGTAGATGCCATTTACCCCTCAAACACTGTGGAAATCTTTGGATAGCAAATATAGGAGCTCTCAATATTTTTTCAGCAGTATCTAATTCCTTGGCAAAATTCAGGCATTTATGCTAATAACTTTGACTAGACATATGGACAGAGTTCTGCTAGGTCTCTATTCTACTAAACCAGGTGTAGTCTGGATTAACTACACCAAGTTAGAAATACCAACAAAAGCCAGTACTAGCTAGAAATGAGAAAAACTAACTTCACCTTCCTAACTAATCCTTCATAGTCCATTTTAGCCAAGTAACTGTTTTTACTTCTGCTTACACCTAACCCTAGTTTGTAAACCTCTAAAATCTCTGATTTCTAAGACATGGGTCAAGGGTATACTTCATGGTAGAGTGCTTGCTTAGCCTGCACAAGGCTCCAAGATTTAAACTTCAGCATGGGTGCGCGTGCATGCTTGTTAGTTTAAAAGAGTCATAAGGCTGGTTATATCTATACTCAGATACCAGATTCTAAGGCCTTTAAAGACAGTATTTTTAGATACCACAGGTTAAACAGGTTGCTTTGTACAGCTTACTAATATAGTAAGTCTGACCACTTTCCTTGCCAAGATAAAATAGAAAAAACTTCTAATCTTAAAAGAAATATATAGCTTACCTAGTTATATGATTCAAAGCCTAGAAAGCATTTTATGTGAAAGAAATATTAAAAACTATTATAGAAGTTCAAATAACTAACTAGGTCTAAGTGCAAAGGAGATAGCATGTCAATAAATTAAACCAAATTAAACTACTCAAATTCAAAATAAATGTAATTTAAACATTTCAATTGCTGATAAAGGTGTACTAGTAGTTTTATATTTAATGTTACTATTTAATATCTTTATATTCTAAAACAGTTTATTTTTGTGGACTTCATGAAAATTAGCATAATTCAAATGTTATTTCAACTTGATTTTGTTAGGCATGACTCACAAGTTTATAAGGGTGAATAATATAGCTAATAAAAATGCATACAGTTTAAATGAAATAATAATGCTTTCCCCAAGAGTCATAGACTATCTAATAAAAACCCTATCTCTGGACATGGTAAATCTCTCTGAGTCATTGGCCAGGGAAGCGAAGAGACTCCCAAAATAATATAGGCAATGTCACTGCCCTTTGTTGCCTCTCAGAACTTGAAGATAAGACCTTAGGCTGAAGAATCCACATACTTCAGACACAGAACTTGGAGGAATCGAATTGCAACTGACCTGGAAGCCTCCTCCCTGAGGTCTAGCTCTCATAGTGATCAGAGATGCTATACAAGCTCAAAGGAAGAAAAGCAATCGACAACCCTACCTAAGAACAACAACAAATGGCCAGAATGTCAAGATGTCCGTAACAGTACAATAGTGGCACTTAATCTTGGTGGTAACCAACAGCTGTCTACTTGGATTAAGGCCCACTATATAGGAGGAGGTAATTTATAAAAATTTAGTAAGTACCCATGGCTGGTGAGTCATAAACCCTAAAATAAATCACACTACTGCTGACCAGTATAATTTTTAACTACATCTAATTACAGAAATCCAGAACAGTCAAAATGCAGAGAACAACTGACAGTATGGTGCCCAATACCAACTGAAACATCTACAACACAGCCCCTACATTTAAGGCTCAGGGAACATTGCTAAGGGTAGGGGGAATTGTAAGAACCAGAGGATTAAGTTGTGAGATAGTTATCTTCTATCTTTGACAGAAAAGCTGTACTCATGATATCTCAAAAATATGATAATCTAAACAAGACTGGAAAACTGACAACACCAGCTGACATATCAACAGACGCCACCCCTAGAAGAAGAGCTATAAACAATAAATGTGTCTTCTCAGGGTCAAGTTCCCTGATAGGTGACACTGTTTTTAGCAATATGTAGTAACAATGTTACATATCTTCCTTTGAAAATGGACTGAAATGTATAAATAACTAAAATATGATTTGAACATTACTGTAAGCTTTATTTTTTAAAAGATGATATTGCTGTTGACATTCTGGAATATTTATTAATTGAAATCTGTTTTAACTATTCCACTTCACTTATTGAAAATGCATACATTAATATTGTAGAGAATCACTTAATTTTAGAATTAGGGGAAACTTTGGATTCAACATTTATCAGACATCTCTTTGCTATACATTTAAAATTCATTCTCACTCTTAGTTAATAGAAGAGCTCTGAGGTATTACTACTTCCATCTTCAAGGCAAAAAAACACAAGTTCTGAATGTTTGTTCATAGCAGGCCTGAATTTAATTTTAATTCAAGTGGTTCTCATTCCATAGTCTATAATCCTTTTACCCATATGAAAGAAAACTTTGTATTTATATAGTTAGGCAATTTATATTTGTTATTTCATTTAATCCTAAAGTTAATATATCCTATGTGACAGATAAGGAAACACAGATTTAGCAAATTAGCAAATCTGAAGTTACTTTAACACATTTAAGTTGTAGTTATAAACATTTTTCTTTCTTTTTAAAAATTAATTAATTAATTTGGGCGGGTTTTCCCTACATAGTCCTGTCTGGCCTGTAACTCACTATGTAGACCAGACTGGCCTAGAATTCAAAGGTATCTGTCTACCTCTGTCTTCTAAGGACTGGGATTACAGGTGTGCGCCACCGTGCCTAGCAAAAGCATATTCTCTAACACAGTTCACTTGTCTACTAAGGAAACCAAAGTCCAGAGGATTTAGAAGACTTGGTCATGAATTATAGAGGGGCTCCATGAGTTTTTGTGGTTCAAAGTACCATTTTGTCCTTTTCCACAGTTTGTCATTCAATATGCTCAAACACAACAATTACCATCACATAAGCCAACAATCTCCTAAATAGTGTCATATGAACTCTTCCTCAGCTAAAATGACATTACCCAAATTGGACTTTTTCCAATTTTCTAACAATAAGTTTTTACGCAATTTGTTTGGGGGGGGGGGTGGGGGCACTTACCAGGCAATACTGTAAACAATACAAAGCAATAGCCACATGGTCAGTCATGGGTCAAGCTGAATAAAACATCTTTTAGCTTTATGAACTCAAGAAGCATTCACCAAAGTTAGTTCCTTGAGGTTTAAGAAAGATTACATGGCATAAAAAAAAACTGAGTAGCAAATGACAGTGAGCTAATCTCTACTCAAATGGGATGCCCTCAAGGAACACTGTAAGAACTGGATTTCCTAGGGATAACAGTTGATTGTGTAACTGTGCTCATGGGGAAGAGTGGTGGGCACAATTGTGCACAAGAGTCAGGCAACTTGGAGTTTCTTCTAGACTCTACTCTCATCCCACAAATCTCGCTTGAAGGTCTAGTTGTCTCCATCATCAAATACTGCCTTGGTACATTGGGTCCCTTCTTCTCTATTATGACCATACCATGTTCTTTTAGTATTTGATGCTATTTTTACCAGCTCCCAACTTTATAGAGCCTTACTTTTATTGAGTTTCACCTCTTCAGAACCTGGAGCACCAAATAACTCAATACATTTACTAAACTTGAAGCAGCAATGCCAAATGGACAGCATGGGAGGGCTCCACTGGATTATAACAATTCATTGCAATTGTGGCATTTGGAGAATAACATGCCATTTTGTAGTTTGAATTTTTCAGGAATTTTGGATTAGATTTAAAAATTCCTCACTAATGAAAGGACACACAGCAATGGGCTGGTGTAACTCAACCAAAAAAGTTCTAAAAGAGGCTTTTTGGCAGACAAACTGGAAATGGATTTCTAATGGAGATACAACTTTACAATGTTCTACCTAGTTATGTACCTCTAAACTTCAGAGCTCTGTAGGAGTTTAGGTGCTTATACTGTAGGCAATAGAGAAACATTAATGATTTGAAGCAGGTGATTAATGTTATTAATGCATTTAACAAAAATATGTCATATTCCACAAAAATTGATACACAGAGTTAGCAAAGCAAGAAAGGGAGACATGAAAACAGAAGAAAATGATGACAGCTGCAACAATGGAAGAAATAGAAGAACTACAAGGGAGTCAGATCAAGAGACTGAAAGGGTTAGAAATGAAGCCAAAATACTTCCAGCATCTGTTTGCATCATTCTGGGATCAAAGTAAAATTTAGAGATGCATAATCTTCACTAGCAAGAGTCTACCTCTTTGGAATAGTTATGAAAATTTTCTCCATTCTCATGGTATGTTACATTCTGAAGCACATTCCCATAAGTATTAGCTTATTTGAAATGTATATTAACTAGTTTTAAAAATGGGGAATCGGAGTTTGTGGAGATTTATTTATTTATTAAAGTTATTTAAGTCCCCATTATCTAAAGGACAGTCTGTGTACCACAGTGATATCACTTCAAAAGAATTTTTTTAAGGCCGGAGCTATACAGTTAAACTGTACAAGTAATTGCTTAATATGCATAATACTCTGGGTTTTCTTTACAGCACACGTGAGGGATACACTCTATTAATAAAGAACAAAAATGTGGTAGATTATTCCAAAATAGGAAATAATGGCATATAAAATCACAACTGTGTTTTAAAAAACAATGAAACGATAGTTTCAATGAAAAAATAGCTGAGTTGAAAGAATTAATGCAAATGACATAGGAGATATTTTGGGGAAGAATTAAAGACTCATGAAATTTGAAGAACTAGCCTCCCAAAATGGAGATGACAGAGAATAGAGAACAAGAGGCAATAGTACAATGACCTAAAACAAGAATCAGAGAGAGCAAGCCATAAAGCCATAGTCAACAAGTTAAGGAATTTGGCCTTTACTTGAGATAATTCAAGTAGGGAGATAGCTTGGGTAGGGCTTTATCTTTTTTAAAAATTGTATTCTCATGTTGTATGAAGAACTAACTGAACGGAAGCAAGAATGACACAAAAGTTTAGTTTGGAGACTTCTGAAAGAAAATCCAGATTCAATAATCAGTTAGTAGTGTATACTAGGAAAAACAGTGGAGATGTACAAAACTGGAAGACCATGTAGGAGTCAAGCATTGTGGGAATTTAGACATGCATTAAGGATAACTTTCAATGTACAGAATTAGGATAAATGATGGTGTCATTTATGAAGCCAGGGAGCTTCAGATGAGGTCTAGATATGGCCAAGCAGTACGTGAATTCAAGTTTTATTATGTTGAATTCAATTCTATTATTTTGAATTTAATGTCCTGTAGGACATCTATACGGAGATGATAAAGCAGGAAGGTGTGGTAAGCTATGAATGAAAGGAGGGGTAATTCAAGAAGGAACTTTCAGAAGAGTTAAAGCTGTACAAGTATGCCAGACACTGCAGAACTGGAAACTACCGAAATGGCTGTCCCTTTTCCCCATCAAGAGAATAGAAAAATGTTACATAATCTCTAAACACAATGTTATATAGCATGACAACAAATGACATATACATTAGAATACAGATCTATTTCACAAATGAAAAGCTAAACAAAAAGGAAGTCAAGTTGAGGTATGGACTAACCAAACAGTGTATACTTTACGATTCCGTTTACTAATGTTCAAAACCAGGCACGATACTCTGTAGTTCTATCTCGTTGAAAAAGCATACATGAATGGGGCTTCTGGAATGAAGAAATTCTTTCTTCACCAGAATGCTGGTTATATGGGAATATTCGTAAAAGTTCATCAACTTAAACATTCATGAGTTTCATTGTGTTTTTCTGAAAGTATAATTTAACAAAAAGTTTTGTGGGCTTTATTTTGTTTTGTTTTGCTGATACCAGGTAAGTAAATACATGGTTTCATGCATGGTAGGCAAATGTTACCAACAAATTATATCCCTGGCCACCAATTCCCTTGATATAGACACAGTAGCTATTTTTTAAATGTAGAGTCTCAATTATTTTTTTAAGGAAACTATGTATTTTATGTGCTCATGTAGAGAACAGAAGAGGATGTGTGTCTTATTCTATCACCCCCTTCCTTACTCCTTTAGGACAGGGTCCTTCGATAAATCTGGAGTTCAGCCTTTCAGCTAGGATGGCTGGCTAGTCTGTTCCTGGAACCCATGTCTTCCTGCCCCTGAATGCTAGAGCATGAGACACAAGTATTCATGCCCAGTTTTTAGCATGGGTTTTAGGTGCAGACCTCACATCTGCAGAGCAAGCACTCTAACACACCGAGCACCACCTTCGCTGGCTGCATTTTGTTTGCTTTGTTTTAGTAGCAATAAAACAAATTCAATCTGATAGCTATTAATTCTAAAATCCTGAGAATGAGATGTTCTTAAAGATATTCTAATGGATAACAAAATTTTCAGAGATGATTAAATGGATAATCACAGCCTGAAAAGTACATCACTAAATACAATAATACAACTCATACTTTTTATCTATTTGCTCCACATATAAGCGTTTTGTATTTCTGGTTCAATCACAAATTGAATTTGGAGTTAGTACCCCTCCTTTTCTCGCAGGGGTGGGCTCCTTTCATTGTCATCAACTCCACAGACACGACTTCTAGCTCCCAAAGTTTCTCCTACGTATTCACTGTGACTGGGGTTCTTCCACAGGACACTTAGCTTGCCCAGTTTCAAAGGTACAGGGGGGAAATAATGACTTCATATGACCTCAATAATCTTTCCAGAAGGAACTCTACTTTCTTCAGTTATTTCCTGAATTGTTCTTCCCACTCACCACAGATATTTCTTCTGAATTTGAAGCAATTCGTATAAATTACTATTTTTTAAAGTGCTCATTTTGATTACTGCTGAGAATAGTAAGATTACAATCTTGACTAAGAAAGCGTACAAATTAAGCTATCTGCCTCTAAATCAAAGCAACAGATTTCAAATGAAAATAATGACATATAACGTCTACACAGGGGGACAAAACAGTGAGTATGATTAACCAGCAAGTAGGCAGCATATTAAAGATCTCACTATTAGTATCTAAATCAACTTGTTACGTATGCTTGAGGAACATGTAATGGTTCTTCAAAGTTTATTTGTAATGTAAGTCCTGTATTTCTAACCTATCATAATTAATTCAGTCCTCTTGCACTTTGAAATCTCCACAATAATAAGAACTTTATCAGGCTGGTGTTGGTATGAAGTGCCACAGCAAACCAAAATCCCACTGGGAGCAGTGCACAGACTTCTCCTCTAAGCAGCAAAAAGCTGTTATCATTTTCTGAATTACAGGAACTATAAAAGGACACTCTACTCAAGCTGCCGCTGAATGTCACCTGAAAAGCAATCACAAAAGGGCTCTGTCTTGGCTTATCTCTGAGCTCTGTCACTACGGCAACCAGCAGGGAATAAGTATCTGTGGGTCTATGAATTTCAGAATCCCATAAAAGCCAGGGCTAAAAAGGCATGTGCAGCCTCTCAGAGATTGACTGCATTAATACATTAGCAAATACTGTGAAACACTGGATAAATGTCAGCAATTATGGAAAAAGCGTCTAATAACGATATTCGTTGCCTGTCAAACTCCCATGAGGTTTGATATGTAACTGCCACTCAAAGCTGTCTGTAATTTTATCTCTTTTATACATCTGAATCCACATCATTCAAATTTGTACTTTGAAAGTAATAAACTGCAAAAAAAAAAAAAAGTTCATTTCATGTTGATCATAACAGTAAAAGAACAAAAAGACTTCCACTGACTTTGGGAAGAATCAGTACCAATAATTGCTTCTGGATACTTGTTTTGTTTTGTTTTTAAATATCTATTTTCTACATGTAAAGTATTAAACAATACCATGTCATAGAACAGCAATTGATTTGACTGCTATAAACTCACTTTGAGCTCAAAAGACCTTTTCCATGCATGGGTGCTATCTTTAAGGTTTCTTTTTATAGTAGAAAATGTCTAAGAATTTACAGCCAATCAAACAAACTGTGTATACATCCCCTTTTCATCACATCACAAAATCCCATAGAATTTTTTAGAGTCCAAACTGGTTATGATTCTATTTTTCACTATCTTTCTCAAACACAGAAGTACAGGCAATTCATAATATCTAAAACCCACAGGTCTAAAAGTACAATGTAATAAACTACCACTCTTCACATTCATATTTCGACTGCTCAAAAAAAAAATGACTTGTTAAGAAATCTTATCACACATGTTACACCTGTTCAAATGCAATCGACAGCGTGTTAACTTGCAAACACAAATGCCAAAGATTAAGTGCTACACATATGTACTAGAAACAACCTTCTAGAACAGGGTCAGGAACAGGTTCCAAAAAAGGACCTTTCTCGGGAACAGATGAAAAATCTCTGGTTTCTAAACACAAAAGGGTGTATCTCTAAAACAAGAAATTGTATATACAGAAATACTTGTCCAGCAGTTAGTTATGGCTATTCAGTGACATATTCAGTATGAATAGAAGCAGTATTCCCTGTTATTTTGTGCCACAGGCTACACTGGACAGTTCAGAGTAGAAGGAAACGAGTCAGAACCACTTCTTGTCCTCAAATAGGTCATAGGCTCATGAAAAGAAACTACACCAGTACTTTTTTTGCTTCCTATTTAAAGGAAAAGGTAGTCTGAAGTAATCCTGACAAAAATTTAGGGAAATAGTAAATATAAAATACTCTGTATTATACTTCTATCAAAGATTATTTATTCATGATCTAGTGCTTGGTTTAAATGAGATCACATATATCAAATGTACCTTACTAAGTAAATACTATTGCATAAATGTCTAAATACCTCTGAACACTATTTAAATAACTGTGGCAAAATATACTATTACTACTTATTCCCTATTTCTTTATTATAATATGGCTTCTACTAAAGAACATACATATAAATAAAGCAATATGCTATGGTGAAATTTTCAAATTCACTTATATTTAGACACAAGTGCTAACCTTACAACTTACAAAGGAGAATCAAGGCAACTTTTGGCTTCTGTTTCTTTTATTGAATAATTAACAATTTAAGAAGACAAAAAGATGGACCTTAGTTTGTCTATTGTCCCACTACAACTAGAACTACAAAGAAACAACAGCATTTTCAGCATATTTCCCTACTCCAGGGTAGCTTAGTGTTCTTAAGACAATTAGAGCCTTAAAACTGAGGTGGATCAAATACGATACCAAGGGATGTAAGATTAATGAGCAGGGCACAGCTCTGTGGTAGAGCCTGTGTATGAGATGCAAGAGACTTGGGTCTGATAACCAGGACCACAAAACAAGAAAACCCCAGGAATATAAGAGAATTATAATTTCAAAGCTGCATTAAAAGAGAACTGGGGACCAGTA
Organism: Onychomys torridus; assembly: GCF_903995425.1. Lineage (NCBI taxonomy): Eukaryota > Metazoa > Chordata > Mammalia > Rodentia > Cricetidae > Onychomys > Onychomys torridus. The sequence continues at coordinate 126,510,861 of NC_050444.1, read as the reverse complement.
AAATGAATCAGTGGCTAAGAGTAATCTCAAGCCTGACAACTGTGTTCCATTCCTAGAACCCACTTAAAAGGAGACCATAAAGTTGTTTCTGACTTCCATACAAACACTGTGTATATATGTGCCCTCAGTCACATGTCATATATGTTTATCTGAGTGTGCACATGCATGCATATATACACAAGCATGTGTGTGTGCGCACACACACACACACACACACACACACACACACACACAGAGGCATATATGCATGCACACATGTACACTATACACATACATGTACATAAACAATTTTAAAATGCCAGAATTGTATTAAACACTGGAATCCTCAACACTTCTCAAAAGTTGGAGTGCATATCTGTAGTGAAACAGTATTCACTAGACATAACAGCACTGTTGCATACATGAGTTCAAAACAGGTAAAACTGCACGCATAAGACCTGCACAAGATGAAGCAGCCAAGATTCCAGCTTAGATAACGGAGAAGCTCTGAAGTTCCACTCCCATCTGAGGAGCTATTGGCAACTGGTGGCTGCTGGGAAAGGGGAAGTCACTTTTCCTCGAGGATGTGGGCCCAAAGGCTGCTCATGTTCCAGTAAATTGTCCACATCCATGCACACACAGGCAGCACTAAATGAACTCAATGGGTATCAAATTAAGAGGCTAAGAAGTAAGAAATAAGACTAAGTTAGAAGGGAAAAGGTGGGGAAGCAATGAACTGGAGAAGAAGGATGGAGGCTGAAATAGATCCACACACATTATATACATGTATGAGTATTAAATGAAATACATAACTAAAAAATAGAAATACAAGTTAAAGAAAATCAAGTTATATACTTTCAATATATTGGCAGGACTGAGAACATGGGGAAAAAATCAGACCAAAGCAAACCCAGTAGGACAAACACCAAACCCTTCAGTCCTATACCTGGGACCTAGGACTGAGGTGGCATAGCCTGGGCTCCAACAAATGGAAGTAGACTTATCCCTATAGTTCTACTATCTAAAACACACGTGATCACTCTTTTCGAACAGTTTTTTTCACTTAATATCCCACATTCCTAATGTTTTCATGTCTCTACGGCACTGTGCTAATTTTATGTCAACAAAATACGAACTAGAGTCATTTGGAAAGAGGGAACTTCAATTGAGAAAACTACCTCAACTAGATTGGCCTTTAAGCAAGCCTATGAGGCATTTTCTTGATTGATAAGTGATGTGGGAGGGCCCAGCCCACTGTGGATAGTGGTTCTGGGTGCTTTAAGAAATCAAACTAGCCAGGTAGTGGTGGTGCACCCCTTTACCAGCCCTTCAGAGGCCGAAGCAGGTGAATCTGTGAGTTCAAGGCCAGCCTGGTCTATAGAGCTAGTTCAGGACAGCCAGGGTTACCCAGAGAAACCTGTCTCAAAAAAACAACAACAAAAACAAAAACAAAAAAAAGAAAGAAAGAAAGAAAAAGGAAGAAAGCAAACTTAAGCAAGCATTGGGGAGCAAGACAGTAAGTAGAGTTCCTCTTTGGCCTCTGCTTCAGTTCCTGCCTTGATTTCCCACTCTAAGTACTAACTCTCAGTAATGGACTATGACCTGAGAATTTTAAGCTGAAATAACCCTTTCCTTCCCATGTTACTTTTTCTCATGGTGTTTTGTCATAGTAACAGAAACCCTAACTAAGACATACAATCCAGGCTTTGCTTTATGCAGTGCCCACTCAGGAATGAAAAGGACCCTGCTAGAAGCTGCCTGGCTTTGGTGCTCTATAGAAGCTTAGAGGAAGCTTCAGAACCCTTTAACATTTGCTCTTGTTGTTTTGTTTTGAGGCAGGAGACCAAGCTGGCCTGAGTTCAGAGATCTGCCTGCCTCTGCATTCTGAGTGTTAGGACTATAGGTGTGCAGCTGACATTTGCATTTTTAATGTCTGCAAAATCAACTTTATGTGGAGAGTATGACCACAGTTTGACTGTTTCCCGCAGTGCCTGTACCACCCTGCATTTCTATCTTGCTACTCATCTTATGTAAAGGCATTTTTCATTTCTGATACTGCACTGCTTATCTCTAGAAGTATATTTTATTTTATATATTTGTTATCCCCTCATTAACTTTGCATTTTCATTTAAATCCATGGGCAAACCACATATACCAGGGCATCCAGCATGCATTCCAAAGTGTAGAAAAACCCAATTTCCAACATAAATTCAAGACTTTTAGATTGCCAAACAAAATAGCCCTTTTTTTTTTCATTTCTTTCAGCAACATTGGAAAAAGGAGAGCTCCCGCTGAGTGAAGTTACCAAAACTTAAGGTTACCTTATTTAATGTTAAATATTTTAACATTTTGTTGAAAATCCTTGTGAACTATGTTACATAAGGCACCATCTTCTCAAACAAAATACATCGCACAAGTTGAACTTTCTATTGGTGACACAGAACCATTATTGCAAATATCTATCATTACAAGACTAGCTTCAAAAGTTCCTCACTGTAAAGCTGTCAGATCCTACGCTAAATGGTTCCATGCAGCTGTGCTCCGTGGTGCTATAAGTTGTTTTGTGCATCAATTAAATAATTTTCTCACTTTCAAAAAAAAAAATCCATGGGCAAATTCATAGTATGTATAATAGCTGTTTAAAGTTCACAGTTGCTGATTTCATTATCAAAGTCTTCTATGCATATGTCTACCTACTGAAGTCTGTCCTGATTATGGGTCAGACTGTCTTTCTTGTTATACGCCTACCTGTGGTGAGATGCCTGACAGACATCTAAAGCTGTATGCAGTGGCAAAAGCCTGTCACCTCAGGACTTGGGAAGCTGAGGTAGGAGGACAGAACAGCTTAAAACCAGCCTGAGCTATGTAGTGAGACCCAATCTCACTCATAACAAAACAAAACTCCCCTGAGAAACATATTTTATCCTTCTTCTATTTGTGTACACAAGGAAGAAAATTGTCAGAGCAGTTACAACTTCAGAGGCAGAAGCAACACTAGCCAGCCTTGTATTTTAATAAACTGAAGTGAAGACTCACAGAATTTGATCTAAGTGCTTATGAAGTTCCTTAGGGGAACTTGCTCCATGTGTTCTCCCTTCCATTTACTTAGGAATTATTTCCACTGAGTATATTCACCATGATCCTAACTTCCTGCTCTACTCGGTACAGGATAGAGTCCGTTTCACAACTTTGCTTGCCTTTTAAAGCCAAACTTTTTCTTTCTTTCGTTTTTCTGCTTTCAAATTTTTTCTTTCTTCTGTTTAGCTTTTGCCTGTGTTATTTGGAAAAGACTCTGCATGTTGACAGGGGCAATGAACTCCCAAAGCTACTGAGTCTCACTACATTCAGAAGCAACATTATCCATGACCTTGTCAAATAAAGAAAAGGCAGTGAAAATGTCCAAAGATTGCCCAAATCCAGCTGCCCTCAGACAGGTTAACAAAGTAATTTAAACAGCATCAGATGACCCTGAAGCTACTCAAAGAATGCTTCTGAGTCTGAGTGTGCAAGTGATATAAAGATGTTGACTCAAGGGAAAGGGAGTTAATGTTTGTTGAATGCCTACTAAATGCCAGACATTACACCAGGGGTTGAAAACTGTAAAGGGTCTTATAGGAGGTAGTTTAGGTTCTGTGGGCCTGAAGTTTTCTGTTGCAACCACATCCCTGCCAACATAACGGGAAAGTATCTACGATGTATAAATAAATGGCATGGGTGTGTCCTACTAAAACATTACTGACAAAAACAGGTGATAAATACAATTTGGGCTGACAGTCCTAACTGCCAATCTCTACATTGTATCATGTGTGTCCTTTACATTAGGTAAATAAATGTAACTAATCTGTCCTATAAAAACGACAGCATTATGCTGTAGCAGTGTAGAACACACCCACATATTCAGCACACCAGAGTCTGAAGCAGGACAATCATAAAGTCAAAACAAAACTGGGCTAAAGAAGATCTGTAGTGATATACTGTGTACCCCAATAAAACTTAATCTGGGGATCAGAGGACAGAGCCAGCCACTAGATTAGACATAGAGGCCAGACAGTGGTGGCACACATCCTTAATCTTATCACTGAGTTCAAGGCCACACTGGAAACAGAGCCAGGCAGTGATGGCACACACCTTTAATCCCAGCACTTGAGATCTCATGTCTTTGCTTGGGAAGGACACAGACCTTTAATCTCAGGAAGTAATATGGCAGGACACAGAAAGGTATATTAAGGCATGGGGAAACAGAAGTCGCTCTTGAAGCTGAGGATTTCATATAGGTAAGAACCTGGCTGGCTTGTTCTGTTTCTCTGATCTTTCAGGTTTCACCCCAATATCTGGCTCTGGGTTTTTTGTTTATTTGTTTGTTTGTTTAGTAAGACCTTTTAAAACTCACGTTACAAAGATCCTATGTTAAAAACAAAACAAGCAAAAATGGAACCTTCATATTATGTGACCTACTTGCTGAATCTTCACAATAGATTTTCAAAGATGTGAATATTACCTTCACTTTGTAGATGATAACTTACCTTCTGCAACTTATCCAAATAATACCAATGTTGAAATTCAATGAACTCAGATTGGTTTGCTCACCTGTGTTCTAATTCATTAATTTATTTTTCTCCCCACCTCTCACTCACATCATTAAATCCTGGCCTGCATGCAAGACAAACCTAGATGGAAAGTTGTGAGAACAATGAATAGAGGACTCTGAATGCTGGCATAAAAATCTGCACATAAAAAAGAAGATAATGGGTGGCTGTGGAAGATAAGTAGATGAGGTGAGTGTCATTTCATGATACAGTTCAGAAATACTAACTGTGCAGGAATGGATTAGGGTAGCCGCATAGAAGCCTATAAATTTATTTAGTTAATAATGTCAAAGTGTAAATATATGGTAGCTGTGGGAGTCGGCACTGGGACAGCATCTTCTATAAGAAAAGGGCAGGGGCACCTGCTCAGGAAAATGGCTGTAACTTGACATCTGTTTACTACAAGGTGTCAAGTTAGGAAGAAATCACAGAAGAAAATGGTTCCATAAGAAAGATCAAACCAAGGGGCATTCCTCCATTCACAGACTTTTTACTATTATTATTATTTTAAAAGGTGTGTGTGTGTAAATTTTGCTTTATTTTTACAGAGATGCCACTGGGTACTGGATTTGTTTGAATGATCTTGCATTGTTGATGTGAAAATACTTAAAAAGTTGTTTCCTGGGCTGGAGAGAGGCCTCAGTGGATAAGAGCACTGTCTGCTCTTCAAAAGAACCCAGGTTCAATTCTCAGCACCCACATGGCAGCTCACAACTGTCTGTAACTCAAGTTCCAGTAGATCCGACTCTCTTACAAAGACATGCATGCAGGTCAAACACCAATGCATATAAAAATAATGATAAAAAAGAGTTTATTTAAAAAAAGAAAAAGTTGTTTCCTGACCACTAACACACATGTAGTCTCTAACCTCTGATTCTAAACTAATTTCTCAATTTTGGAGTTAACATTCCTTAGCCAATGATAGAGCTATGGAGGATCACTGGTAATCTCAAGAGAAAAAGGACAATAAAGATTAAAATAAAATATTAAAACTGCATGATGCTCCCGCCTTATAAGCATTACTTTAAATGAACATATATTCAAATTGCATTATAATAAGATGTCTAGACATCGTTTGTAGTGTTAAACTTATTTCTACTCTATGGAAGCCGACTGGGTCCTCGCTCATGTGTTAGATGAGATTGCACCTCCTTGCAACTCCTTGTCTCACAGTTGAACACTCGCAACATGATAACATTCTGCTACTGCTGAAGCTCTGGACACCCAGTCTCCTGATGAAAGAGTGCAAGGAACTACCAGACATACAGGATCTCATGCCCCATTGAATATAGCTACAAGAAAAGACATGTTTTAAATCTGAAGAGATGGCAACAATGTCAGGAATTGCTGACATCATTTAGTAGCTGGAAAACAGCAAAAGACTGAAGTCTATCAGGTTCTGAGGCACTTTAAGACAGTACAAAAATCTAATTACACAAAGTTCATTCCTTTTTCCTGTTTTCTAAGTCAAAAATTAATAACAACTATACTGAAGAATACCCTTTCTTTGTTACTACCAGGTATTTTTCATACAGTATAAAAACATAAATGAAATATTATAAAATAATCCTTTTTTACCATTCCTCAAGAGGACAAAAAGCTATCTGGATGCAAACTTTTATGTCATTTACTCATTTTAAATGTTCAATTCAATTTACTATAATTTAAGTTTATAACATTTTCCATCACCCAAAACTGATGAGTTTCTTGGTCTGTTATATTTCCATAAATTCATGGAGGAGGCCACTGTATGCATGTTCTGTAATAATCAAAGCCACATAAAAACTCCTGCAATCAAGCAGCAAAAGTGTAAAAAGTTCACTTTTAGTGACCTTTGTAGTCCATCTTCTAGCCTGGCAGCAAGAAGCAAGGTTTCAGGTACTTGTCACTGAATGTTAAGCTATCCTAAGTATTAAGTTATGGCATACTGTCCTGGAAAGAAATTAATTATATTTTTGTTGGTAACACATTTCAGACTGTTTACACAGCTGACATTTCTCAGCTGTACCCAATTCATGCCCTAAGCTGTGAGGACTAGCTTGTTGTTTTGTAGCAGATGCCTCCACTTGAGTGTTTTCAGTAAGTATTAAAAACACCTCCACCTGCAACAAAATACATTACTTGTAAAGCACTAGCTTTCCATGTTTTTAAGGTCCTAATGAAACAACAGTTTCTGACATTTGGCTAGACACTCTCCAAAACCATAGTTCTGACATTTTGGCCTCCACTCAAGCACTGGAGCTGGTAGATCCTGTGGCACTAGTTAAAAGCTGCCGCCTGCCCTAAACATCTTTGTTGTGTCAAATCATGCAGCTCAAGGCACATCCTGCCAATGTGGCAACATTTGCTCTCGGGAAGTGTGGGCAGGCACCACTTCACAGGTCTTGGGAAAAGGTGCAAATATGAATAATGAGGCAACAGGATGAAGCTTAATGGGGATTCCCTCTCATGCCTGCTGTGACCAATACAGCCTCAGGTAGGGTTGCATTTCTGGTTACTGTCAACTTAACCTGCTTCTTATGTTTTCCTACAGTAATGGAATTACATTGCAATTCTCTGCTAAAAGTAAAATCTTACACAAATATTAAAGTATGGGTCTCATAAAAAGACTTATTAAACTAATTCAATAAATTAGAACACATAATGTATAAGGTACTTTAGTACAAAGGAATATGTCCTATTTTGCTTACTTTTCCTGTTACTTTTGAGTTTGTTTGTACTTTATCAGCATATTTCCTGGTTTCTGCAAGTGTGGGGTCAAAACCATTTTTTACCTAAACTTAGAGCTCTTGGATCTACTCTACAGCCTGGGCAGCCTTGAATATTAAGACTTTCTCCATCATCTTCTGTCTCTATTGTCACCTCAGCTAGTTACTATGGACTTTAAATTACAGTAAACTTCAGATATATCAACCACATATATTACTCAGATTCAGTACTACCCAGTATATGGATAATCTGGACTGTCTCTATTCTCACTCATTCCTCACTCCGCAGGTAATTTTGTAGCAAATTTCAGATATTCTTTCATACGCTCATATCAGTCAGTTCTTGCCTATCATGAGCTATCTTAAGAACAATGCTGACTGACTGAGGTCTTTAATGCCTACTATAAGCCACACAATATAAATACGTTATCATTAATCTCCACAAAAATGGTGGAAAGTGGCCGAGCTTTAGAGAATTTTAGTGATGTGCTTGAATTTTAAATTATGGACTTCTAATAATGGTCTTTATGTCTTATAATGAGTTTAAACACTAAGAGCATTTCTACTTTTCATATCTTCTTAGACCATAACGGGAAAAACAATTAAATAAACCACCGAAGCCAGCACACAAAACTTACAAAGCAGCAGCACCTACAGCCTTGTTTTGTCGGTGGCCACCCACCAATACTTCTAATGTCATACTATTATACAAGTAATAGCAAAGAGGCCTACTGTTTTCTGTTTCTTTTTAATTTTGAAACCCAAGCATTTTTCCAAAGGCACACTGTTTATAACTAGACTCAAATAACATCTTCATAAATAAACTGCCACCCAAGGAATGCTCAATCATACCACAAGGGCACTTGCTCAGCTATATTCATATCTGCATTGTTTGTAATAGCCAGAACCTGGAAACAACCTAGATGCCCTTCAACTGAAGAATGGATAAAGAAAATGCGGTACATATACACAATGGAGTACTACTCAGCAGAGAAAAACAGTGAAATCATGAGGTTTGCAGGCAAATGGATGGATCTAGAAAAAATCATCCTGAGGTAACCCAGACTCAGAAAGCCAAATATGATATGTACTCACTCATAGGAGGATACTAGATGTAAAACAAAGATGACTAGCCTGCCACTCATAACTCCAAGGAGGCTACCTAGAAAACAGGACCCTAAGAAAGACACAGGGATTTGCATTTTAAAATGTTTATGGGCTGGAAAGATAGCTCGGTAGTTATAGGCACCTCTTGCTCTTCCAGAGGACCTGAGTTCAGTTCCTAGCACCCACACTGGGGGGCTCACAACTACCTCTAAGTTGAGTTCCAGAGGATATGACCCCCTCTTCTGTCCTCCACCACCAACAGATACATACATATAAAGTGACTGATTCCTAATGACATACTGCTATACCCATGTCAATGCATCACTCAGACCTCATCAGAGAAGCATAATTAGCAGAGACACACAGCTGGACAAAGTGCAGACAGGAAGAGACTTTGGAGCACTCAGCCCTAACTGGAATGTTATATCACACCCCTACCCTCAAGGCTCAGGGATCTATGCGGAAGAGGGGATAGAATAATCACATGAGCCAGAAGTGGTAGACAACCTCAAGGGAAACAGTCACAGACCCAAGAGGGCTGATGTGCACACAAACTTTGAATACTACCTGGTGCACAAACTTAAGTCAAACAAAATCCTAGCATAGCATAGAGAAGGAAAAGTGGACACAAACTCCCATCCATACCTAAGAAGTTACTTGCAATCAATATCTGCTAGGAGGGGGAAAATCAGTTTTCTCCAATGGAGTGATAATGGGCCGTATGTTCAGGAATGGTTAGCCAACACAAATCAGACTCCAATATATTGTATCCAGTGTTCAAAAACAAAGTTTTAAACAAACAAACAACAAAACCAACCCCAAAACAAGACAGTTATCTGTTTTGAACAGGTAAGTAAATATGGTGAGAGATAAAACAAAACTTCAAGTCAGTGGGCTTAAGATTAAAAAATGTATTGTTTTGGAAAAGAGTTAATTATTGGAAAAAATGGCAGAGATGGAAAAGGGTTTCCAAATTTATAACAGAAAGTATTTAAAACATGATATCATTGTCAGATAACAAGCTAATATTTTCTTGATTTTTTATTGTAATAAATGTATAGAACTATTTAAAGATATGTGCTATTTATATCAACTGTAAAATGTAGCAATTTTTAAAGCACCAGACTATTCACATACACACACATACATATGTACATACGAACATAAATATGTATGTATGTGTATATGTATATGTGTTTGGTTGATTTTGAAATATCTATAATTTAGGGAAGTTTTTTCTTCACCTCAAACATCTTATTAATAACCAGAGATATTCTCATCAAAGAAAAGTTTAAGTCAAATCAAGAAATATTAAGTTCCTGACACTGATACAAATCATTACCAAAATAATGTTAATATGCTTGGCTTATGACATTTGTTCTATAAATGTGTTCAAACTATTATAATTTTAAAAAATTTTTTACATGACTTGACGTAAATAAAAAGTTCTTTCAATGGAAATTTCAAAAGCATTTGATTCTGCTTGTAAACGCCAAATGCACTGCACAGTGAGGTTATAAACTAGACTGTAACTTACTGAGTCATCAGAGGCAGAAGCTGGCCAGCCCTCCCATTGCTGATGTCGAACAGGTATGCTTGTAAGGTCATACACATTTCTCTTTACCTACAAAAAGAAAGCAATAGGATTATAATAGGATTTTGATGTTATTTTAATCATAGTAACTTTAATTCATTTATTTAACATAAAACATGTTTCATATTTTCTTTTAGCTTCAAATCAATAATTTAGAATACAAGTCAGAAAATTTTACAAAAGTTTAAAAAATAGAATAACTGAAAGAGCAGTATTTCAATAAAGGTTAGGTGAACTAATAACTAATATTTCAAAAAATAACTTTCTTTGTGTGTGTGGTGTTTTTTTTTTTTTTTAGTGTATGCATGGGTGTGTATAGACAGACATGTGAATGTGAGTATTGGTGCATTCAGAAGCTAGAGGCTTAGATTCCCTGGAGCTGAAGATACAAGTGTATCCTTCCTTATGTTCAGGAATAGTTAGCCAACATACACTGTGGGAGTCCTGCCTCCACCTTCTGAAGGGTTCTTAGATGGAGGAGAGAGTAACTAAGAAATGACAGATAGAACCTAGCTGACAAGAAGACAGAAAGACAGGATAGCTTTGGGAAAGCCTGGGTCAATATCCACCAGCCTCATCCTTTATTGAAAAGGACTTTTATAATATGCCAAGGAGAGAGGCAAAAGACTTCTCACCCTTGCAAGATCAAAGTAGTAACGTACAGCCAAGTGTAGACCCTTCCTAACACCTGGTAACCACACTCATGGTCAAATCATCTCCTTAAGCAGCCCTGCCGGGTAAAGCAAGTTCAGATTCTCTGACCCTAAGTTCTCACAATGAAGCTTCTGTGGGCTCCCACAACAAATCAGACTCCAATATATTGTATGAAATTTTCAAAAAGTTGTAAGCAAACAAACAACAAAACCAACCCCAAAAGAAAACTCTCAAGTTCTCTGCAAGTGCAGTACATACTCCTAAGCACTAAGTCATCTCTCCAGACCCATCATGACTGGTTTTTGATCACTGGCTGACTTCAAGTAACTTTTCAGTTAAGAAACTTCAGGCAATGGTTCACTGAAAGCTGACTACATTTATAAATGTTTATAAGTAACTTAATTGTATAACTTTATGATCCAACAAAGGTATATTTCAAGTTTTCATTAATGAGAAGAAAGTGAATTTCGGTTAAAGAGGAAAGGGACTGAAGTTACTTTATGTTTTAGTTTCAACAGCATAGAACAAATATAAAGCAGGTTGGGTGATTTCTTTGACATCATCCCAAATGAAAACCTAAGCTGATGGTTCCAATAATATCATATTTTAGCCTCTCCTAAAGACAAAAAAATTGCTACATAGTGAATTCCAGGACAGTCAGAGCTATTTAGTGAGATCCTGTCTCAAAACAAGCAATGAAACAAACAAAGAATAAAAACAATGCTAAAATTCTTGCCTAACAGCAATATTGTACCTTTCACTTTAAAGGAAGAAGAGTCAAGTCATCAAAACAAGGTTGTGGGAGTTCACCTATCTGCTATCCAGTGACTTAGGAAGGATCACATCTTGCTGAGGGGATTGGCTCACAGCTGCAATTCCCGTACTTCATTGTAAGGCAGCAGGACCTTGAGTAAGGGACCAGCTTGGACAATTTAGAAGGTCTCTGCAAAGCCACACCTCCCAGAGGATCATACTTCTAATGTCCTAGCATTTTTTTCTACACAACATACAGAAATTCTTCATTTACAATTAAAATAATTTGCTAATTCTAATAATGAAGAGGCAGTCCATCTGATAGTACATTCTAACAACCAGGCTGATTTTGGGATGTTACACATATCTTTGAAGACTTTAATATGGCTGCTCAACAAACTGCACTAATTTATGCTTCTAAAATGCAGAACCGTAAAGTGTTGTGCTGCTTAGCTATAGCATTTTGTTATCATATTACTCCTTATTACACAAACACATCTAAGTTACCCTTCCAGTGAAACAGAGATAGGTACACACTAAGGAAAAAATCAAAACAAAACATGGAACTCAACCTAATTTTATCTCTAAGTGCACCTGTGGAAGAAAAAGAATCACCATGAGATCTGAGGAGTTTGGGACACAGCTTGATCCCCGCTCAATTTAAACAAGCAGCTTTTCTCCGGAGCCTCTCAGCAATGTTCAGGCTACCGTGCAAAATTTTTCTTACAATCGTCACATCAAGTTTGGAAATTTTGATCAGTCCTTGCCAATCCAACAGCGCAGCCAAAGGCAACTGGACCAGACTTTAAACACGTTCACTAGTTGAGTCTGTTTAGTCACACTTATGTATCAGTGCCCTTGGGGACAAAGGGACTTCAATAATCCAAAGCATTATATTCATAAAAGACAAAAGACAAAAAGGAAAGTATAACGAATCTTTATACTTCAAGACAAAATTTTTTTATTTAAATTTATACTTTGAGTGCCTAAATACACCAGAGAGCACCAGCTATTTTCAAACAAAAGCCAAAAAAAAACAAAAACAAAAAAACTGTGTATGTGTTGGAAAGGTTCCCATCATTGGGACAAAGACAATGGACACATAAACAAGTAACTTTGGAGTGAAATTCCATAGATTCTTACATTACTATGAAATAAACAGTATTTTCTTGTTTCATTAACTCATATATAACTGCACTGAACTGAATGACATTCCTCAGCTATTCTAAGCCTGAAAAGCATGTTCTGGCTATAGTGCTATGTTGGTATAAAGCACAACGCCAGACTGATGTGCTGAACAAAAGTGATCAAAGTTAAATTAATGTTAGCCATTGCACAAGTATTTGGCTTCATTGTCCTTCCAAGAATGACATCTGTTAAGCAACTTGTCATAGAATAAACTAGTTAATGCAGAGAGAACTTAGCTGTGAGAGTACCATGTAAAGCATATTAGGCTAATGTTTGATTGTTCCAATGCAAAGGCTAAATTCACAAAGTACTCTCAGATTATGACAAAAGAATCTCATGCTAAACTACAATCATTAAACAGCAATTTAAGTGAAAACAAATTGGCTTTTCAAAATTAAGTCCATGCTGTAACTATAGGCAGACTTTACCATTATAAAGCAAAGTGGTGAGTTTAGTAACGAGATATAAAAAGTCCATTGCCTTAACTGATGAGTTTAAATCACAAATGTACAGTAAAGGAAAAATTATTCAGTACTCAAAGCAAATGTACAAGTAATTATTTTTTAAGTAGTCTTTGAGGAACTTGAATGACAAAACATAGCTGTGTATAAAATAATGCAGATGAATTTGAAGTTCCTATGAAGCAGATCAAAGACACCCAGTTCTCCTAGAGAAGGAAGGAGACTAGAGAGAAAAGAAGAAGTGGAGAGAAGCAAGGGGGTGGGCAAAAGGATAGGAGATAGGGATGATGGAGAGAACAGGAAAAGAAAATAGACAATGGGATGAAGTGAGATAGCCATGAGAAAAGAGGAAAGAAAGTAATTGACAGGTTGTGAGTATCTGAGAAAGGCAAAATGAATCCGCAGAGGTGGGCTCACTGTAGTTGACATTCTCAGCTGCTAATACTGTGCCATTTCTAATGCAGCTTCATCTTTGGAGACTGTTAAATTCCAGTTAAGTAACAAGTGACACTTCACTGGATAACATTTCCTAAGGGACTTTTTTGTCTTACATATTTTCTTGATCAGCACTGGCTCAAAATCATGTAGAACCTTCAAAATCTTTTCAATTCTTGCTTTGTGTTAAGCTCTAAATCTACGAGATTTGAGGCTGCTAAACCATGCAAGGTTTCAGTTAGCTGAATGACTATAATAAATACTATGGTTGCCAGCTCAACATTAAAATGAACTATACTATATTTGAATTTCAAGTTCTAGACTAACCGTAGATTTTTCTGGAATTTGCTTTCTAATTTTTTAAAGAGAATTTTTCTCCACTGCTTCCGATGAGTATACACACACACACACACACACACACACACACACACACACACACACACACACCAGAATAACTTGAGAAAGTGTAGGATATGATGTTGATTATTAGTTACTTTCATTGTTAACATGTATCTAAATACTATAATAATTTGTTAAAATGATAATTTCCTCTACTTTAAAATTCATAGTTCCTTAATATCTATGGAGATTTTAATATTAAACATAGCACTGGAGGAAGGACCATTTTATGATGGCATGCTCAGTATAAGTATATTCATAAGAAAACATCTTTCCCCAAGTTTTCTTTTAAATCCACTTAAAATTTCAAACAGTTCTTGGAGTGAAATTTCACTAGAATTTCTTAGAGAAACATTCTTAGGAAAATTACCCTACTAAATGCTGAACTTTAAATTTTTTTCTCAAGTGAAATTAAATTCAAATGAGTTGTTCCTAGTTATTCCAACTGAAACTAAAAGGCCTATTAAGTTTGGTAGGTAACACTGTCAGTTATCTTGAAGGCTTTGCTTGTGAACTAAATACTGATAAAACTGTCAAAACTTCTCTTGGGGAATTTTAAATGCCGCCCAGGTATGTGCTGAGGCATAGCTCAAGTTCCAATTCTAATCCCACAGCTATTACTGTGGGCAAATTGGTGGGGCCTTTCTGCAATTCAGTTCACTCAACCTTAGAAAAGAATAAAACATGATCATTTCTGCTCTTCAATGCTATAAAATCCTATGATTTCGGGAAGATACTGGAGTTAATCCTGGGTGCAGAATAAGAAGAGCTAAGTAAATGCAAGACAAGGACATAATTAGGGCGTTTACAACCATTCAGACTCATGCCTTAATTTTCTAAGATGGAAGAATGGCAGTAGAGTCAGTAAGTATAACAGACATCAAAGAGAAAAACACAAATAATTCTAGATGAGAAATACAGATATAGAAGCATTAAATATTTTTTCTTGGATAAAGAAAATTCTGAGTCTTTATTTTTCTTATACCTTAATAAAAACCTAATTAATAGTTTACCCTCACAAGATGACACCTTAAAATAAAGCCTGCCACACAGTTTTTAAAGTAACTATTCCTTCAACTATGTCATCAGTGAGACAATGGCCTGGCCAGAAAACTGCTATCTATATGTTAACAGTTGGAAAGATGTTTTAATTCACTTCACTAAAAATCTTCGAAATTGGGCCCTTTAGTTTTTATTTATTTAACATTTATTGTAGGAAAAATATATTTAACTGATATGGGTTCAGAACAGTTTTAAATTGGTTCTGGATTTTCTGAATTAAGATACTAACACACGTTATTATCTTTATAAAAAGTATCACGAAACTGCAGGCATCCAATATGATTTTCCTGCCACTGTTACAAGAAAAAAGGCTTCTGGACATAGCAGAACCTGAGCTTATCCAAATTTGAAATAGATCGAACTATGAACTGCAACAGCATGAAACAAGTGTTTGCTGTGGTCTGTTTAAATCAAAACAAGGCACACAACCAGGCTGAATCTCAGTTTCCTGGCAATCCCTTATGCTCTGAAAGGCTTGTATAGTTAACAAACCAATCACTTCTGATTCAGAACGAAAGGGCTTTGAACACATACTACATATCTAATGCCTTTCCTTTTTCTTCTTTTTAACATATTGTACATGCACTGCAGTTGCACATGGATTTGTTTTACTAAGATGCAAGTCTAAAAATCCTTCCTGAACAAAAAAGCATTTGAAACCGGATGGTGCAAGGGGAATGAGAAGGTGGCATCAGTAATCAAATGTTAATTAGCAAGCTTTCCCCCTTCCCCCAGGGCTGGCCTGTGTTAGAGAATTCAAATCAGAAATCAATGCTCCAAGTGTTTAACTATTACTTCTTCTCATTAACTATTAAAAGACCAAGCAATTTTCTCCTCATAAAAACAGTAACTCAAGAATTTCTTTTTCTCAAATACCATCTTTTCAGAAAACAATGAAGAGGCCTATAAAATTCAAGTGCTTTTCAACCAGGCTTGAACAAACTGTATTCTGCACTTTTAAAATATCTTGTGATTCTAAATGAATTCTTCACTTTAACAACTGTACCTTAGTTCTGCTTTTACCATACTTACAAAACGTATTTTGCTTCTTCCCTATAATTAAACAGGGCAGCAGGCATTTTACTAGGTTATTGGAATGGTGATAATAAAGTGAATCAAGTGCAGAATCTAGTTTAAACACATGTAATTATAAATGGATTTTGGCCATTATGAAAAACTACCAAAAATAAGATTAGGCATTTCCACTAGAAACATGGTAATTATACTGAAATCTTGGTGAAAATAAAAATACTATAAAAATTACAAAAGCTACATTACATTTAAACCAAACTAACTTATGCTGAGGATTTAAATAAAACTAAGTTTATAGCTACTTAAAATTTAAGTCTATATTTAAAGATAAAAGAGTTTTGTCTTAAGTCTTGGTATTCCAAGCTGGCCTAGAACTGTGTAGAACAGGATGACTTCAAATATTCTGATCCCCCTGCCTCCATTACCAGGTATGCACCACCACACCAGGCTTATGTGGTGCTATGGAAATAATCCATGGCTTTATGTATGTTATGTAATCACTTTACCAACTGAACTACATTTCTAGTTCTCAAAACCTAATTCTGAAAGAACTATAACAATTCATAGATGAGAAAATAGGATATATATCACAAATGTTTAAAAGGCTAATTATTAAGAACTTAGTGGATTAGAAGAGGTTTTGGAGAAAGTGAGAAGTTGATAATGATATAAATAAATGAAGTCAATGATTTTCTACAACAGTAGTTCTCTAAGCAGTAGTGTTATTAGCTGGGAGGAATCCGAGATGCATATTCCTGGGCCCTGTGCATCCCACTGTGCTGGGCACTCTGGGGCCTTGCATGGTGAGTTGGAACCAGCCCTGAAGATAATTCGTACCAGTCTGAAGTTTGAAAATTGAAATTTTATATACAGGTTCCTCTAGATAGCCATACCTCTTTAGTTAACTAATTTTTAAAACCTTCAAAGTCTATGCTTAACGGGCCCTGTCCCTTTTAAGAATGAATAAATTTCTAGAAATCCCATAAGGCAAGTGAAATTGGACGGCAAACTACTCTCACTGAAATCCTTGAACCTTGTAAATTCACTGTCTTTCAATAAATTCTGATATTGTGGAAAGTCACAAGTGTTTTCATCTATATTTCTCTCATAGTGAGTTCATAACAGACTAATAAATATCATGGAAGAAAATGGTTGGTTTACTGCCTATAGTGAATAAAACAGCAGGTGTTTTAAATTCTCTTAAAATTCTCCCCACATAAAATGAAATAAATTAATGAGTTTGTACCATCAGGAAGGAAAATGCCAATTAATAAGTAAAACCTAGAAATAACTGCCATAATATGAGAATATTTTCAAGAGTCTTATGTTAGATGACATTCATTCTATAAAGTCCAACTTATATATTAGTCCTTCTGGTTCAATTTATGTCCTAGTCTACGAATGGTAGAGCATGTGTTCAGCACATGCAAGCTCTGAGTCAGATCCCAGGATAACAGAGGGCAACAAAAAAGACAAGACAAAAGATTGTGCATGAATCAGAAAGTACTTGTAAGTCAGAAATGTTTTAAGTTTAAATTTGAATTTCAATGGGTAAAACAAGATGTGCCAAAAAGCAATGCACTGGTTAATTTCAAGGACAGCATATTCACCATAGCCTTGTCCACCAAACACAAGACTGGTACAATCTAATCTAATGGAAGACAGCTAAATAAATGAAATATGCAACACTAAAGTGACCGTGCTGAGAGAGAGAGCAGAGGGCAACTAGTCAGGCAGTGTGCGAGCAAGGAGGACTTGGCCAAACTGAGAGCACCTGTACATCTGGTGGGTGTGTTCTACCCTAGTCAGCTAACAGACCTAAAAGCCATAGAGCAATTTCATGGACTATTTCTGCTACATCATAGGAACTGTCTTCTCACTTAAGCTTTCTATAACAAAATTTCTAAGATGTGGCCTTCTATGATCCATAATAATCTGGAACCACTCACTCAGTGAACATTTTCTGGGGCTGTGAGATTCCAGCACCTTGACTACTGAGTTAAAGCCCACTTGAAATAAGAGAAAAGGGCTCCATCAAATGCAAAGACCCCACTTTTATTACAATAAAGCAGAGCCTGCAAAGTGTATCCCCAAGGCCAGTACACCTGTGCCGTTTGTTTCTACCAGCAAATTACACTAGGACCTCACCATTCCTATTTGTTTGCATAGGTCTCTGGCTGCTTCGGTACTTCCAGGTTAGCAGAGTTGAGTAGAAC
The DNA here is from genome assembly GCF_903995425.1 of Onychomys torridus. Lineage (NCBI taxonomy): Eukaryota > Metazoa > Chordata > Mammalia > Rodentia > Cricetidae > Onychomys > Onychomys torridus. Next base: position 126,492,687 of record NC_050444.1, on the reverse strand, counting down.
CAACACGCTATATCTTGAAAGTTTTAAAAACTTTATTATCTGGTCCTTTACAGGTAAAAAGGCTACTTCTTGATGTAGATGATGTTAAAAAGTAGGGGCTACAGCCAGAAATAGGACAACTGTATCACCTCCTCCAAAGCTCAGGAAAAAATTACACAAGGTGTGGGGGAGGACGGAAATAAGAGTCAATGAAGTAAGGGAGAGGTGTGGAAGGCTGACTTCTGAACATAACAGCTGCAGCACTCTGGCACTCACAGCAGATGTAATTACCTGCAGAAGATCTCAAGATTGGGATTAACAACACACACTGTCATGGAGGGGAGAGGAGATAATAAGGCCTCACCCCTCCCTATGACATTTTCTTCTGTGGTGTAGCCAATGGTATAAAATACTTGTTCTTGCAAACAACCCTAATGAAACTCACTGAGTTAAAAAAAAATAAATTAATTAAAAAACAAGTTATGAAAATAGATGGGGACTAGCTGGAAAGATAAAGAGCTTAATGGGAAAGGGAGGGAGACAAAGCTAGCAGGGAATGAGTATGATGGAAATACATTATACATATGTATGAAAATGTCATGATCAAACTAATTATTATGTGCAATTAATAGATGCTAACATTTTTAAAAGCTAGGGGCTGAAGATAAAGCTCAGTTGTGAGGGCTTGCCTATTATACACAATGCCCTACGTTTAATTCCCAGTACTAAAAAGAAGGAAAAACAGGCTGAAAATAATGTTCATTGTTGCTTGCATATATGTGCACATATCTATACTATATTATTCATAGAAAACCATAAATATATATAACAAATACTCAATTTTATTCTTTCTATATCATGAGATTATGACTCACATTTCTGTATAATTTCTTTTTCATCTTTAATGAGAAAATTTTTTAAATGTTTTTATACAAAGTAAAGAAACTTGCACCAGAACAACCTGGGTTTTTATTTCAGTTGTCCTATTAATTATCTGGATGGTGTCGAGTACAGAAGTGGGAGAGAAAACTGAGTAAGTAATGATAGTCAGTAGTTCCTAGTTTATATTACTGTATCATGCCCACAATAACCTTGACTTGTATTGTTATATTTATTTTACAAATATAAAAGCTGAGACTTCAGAAAGTAATTGGTTCAAACTTCCTCCACTTAGTAAGTGCGAGAACAGAGGAGCTCTATGAAACTGTAGGGTCTAGATCCTTTCATAATTACAATAGATTTCTTAACCTGTATTTTGTCTGTAAAATAAAAGGTTGTGGTAAGTTAATTTTAAAATTCTTTCCATTTGACACTTTTATAATTGTAAATAAGGAATTTTCTTATTTTCTTCTTAAGAAAGGATCTCACTACCTGGCCTGGTACTCCCTTGCCTCAGCCTAAATGTTCAAAATGCTGGGATTACTGTCATGTACTACCACAGAGAGTCACATTTATGAATTTTCTGAGACCATTCACCATTCACACTCACTCTAAACAGTGGTCATCGAGTAGGAACAAGTGAGAGTGACTAACTATAGGCAGTCATTATCACAAGAACAAGAAAATCTTTTCACAACTGGCTGTCCATTTTTGTGCTGATAAGTGCTATTTAGAAAGAAAAACTGCCAGAGCAAATAGCAACAGGTTATTATTACATAACTGACTGTTGCTTCCATGGTAAGAGGGCAATTCCTGAGGTCACAAATAACTGAGAAAGAAATAGCAAGACTGACAATCATCCAAAGAAATAAACCAAAGCAGAAGAAAAGAATATTAAGACAATATGAAGTAAGCTTTCTCATTTGACTATCAGCAAACACTCCTCTTATCATCACCAACCAATGCCTTCTGAGTCTCCCTCAAAGGTTTCAACTGGAGTAAAAGAATACGATGAGATTCACACTATGGTATTACTACTTCTACTTAGACAATGTACAGGAGATCAATACTTCTCTATCTTGCTATTCCAGTTTTCTCTTTCTCTCCACCAATGGACATACTTACCAACTCCTTTTCTATGCCTTTGATTTGAATTTGGATAAGTGAAATTCTTATTAGAAATAGCTGTTATATCTGCAACGTCTGTGAGTTCTAAAATGAAATTTTATGTGTAAGAAAGATGATATGGGCAATGCTTGTAAACTGCTCGGCACATTTTTTTTTTTTAAATAGAATTGAATTTCTTTTTTATTTCAGGTAAATTAAAGCCACTTGTTTAAATATCCTTCATTCAGTCAATACCTAAGTTACAATGATAAAGCAGATTTCAAACACTCTTAACCAATGAGGACAGTTGAGTAAGCATTTCAAAAATTTAAATGTTGATGATGTTTAGGAAAATAACAATTTTTTATAATGTGGGAAAACACCCCCCCACACACACACATACACACAAAACCCTATAAATCCTTTCTTACTCGGCACTATCACACTGAAGCTCAGGCATGGTGTTTATGTTTGCTTTACTGCATTCTGCTGCCCATCCTAGCCTTTGCTTTCTCCGAGATGTGAAGAAAGTGGTGGGAACCATCAGAAATAGAACTTCAGCCTATAATCAGGTCCCTAATAATTTTATCTTTTCTTGTTAACAAAAAAATGCAAATAACAAAGACAACAAAGGGACTTAGTGTTGGGGTCTGCCATGAATACTAAAGTGGCCTGGGGGTGTGGTTCATCAAGTGAAAATAAACCATTCAAGTCACCCACATCAAGAAGAAAGTTTGGGAACAACTAGGCCAGTGTTTGCATTTGGCGCTCTGGAGTCAGGAGAGTTGCGTTTCCCTTGACTCTGCTTAACTTGAGCACCAGAGACAACCTACTTAATCTCTCCTTTAGGAAATGTAAACTAAAGTTTCTCCAAAGAACAATCCCCACGATATTTAATAGTACATTCGATCAGACTTTAAAATTAGAACTTGCCACTTTTCATGATCAGATTTCACCATTATTCTAAGAGAGATGTAGGTGAAAGAGTAAAGAGCCCATCTTCAGAAAAACAGCTGCATTGGCCAAGAGCAAAGTTACAAAAGGACAAGCACAAAATTACACACCTAGTGAACTTTGATTTTTGAATGAGACAGAGTTGGAAACTGGCTCCAAATGACAAGTGAATGGACACTATAAACGAAAGCTTAATACACATCAAACTCCAAGGAATGAGGCTGCCAATGTTCAGAAGCTCCATTTAACTGGCTTTTAATTAAGGCACTTAAAATCCTAACCCAAGGGTTTCGCTGTTAAGACTGGCTCTAAAAATGTAGATATAGCTTATTTAGAAAGAAAATACTAGGAACACCTTAGCATTATCACTTTATGTATTATTAAAGTGAGGAAAAAATTAACGACATAATTCATTAAATAAGTACACATTCTAAACAAACTGTCTGAAGTCTCCTGTTAAAAAAAAATTACTCCTATTTATTCATTAACAAAGCTATTTCTTAGCTCATCCCTGCCATAACCTGCTCTATTCAAAAACCATATGGGAAAGGACATAAAAAACCGCCACAAACCATGGACTTCTGGTATTAGTGCTACACACAGCATACCCCTATTCATTATTCTACCTCCCTTGTTTAATCTATCATTAAGATTCAGTGACCCTACACTAAATTTAAAGCAGATCCTTCCTTCCTCCCATGCCTAAATTCACATACTTTTCTAGTTGGGGATGCCCTCAAGTATTAACAACTCTACGGGGTTTCTCTAATCTCAGCTCTGAACTATGTCATGCTGTAGAACCAAGAAATTGCTGTTTTACATCTCTAACTATGGAAGCTCCATAAAAAATGACCATATAATTTACTTAATAAGATAAAGAAAGAAAATCACAACTTATGATTTTTTCACTGTATATGACAGAAGAGGCACATGGAGACATTGTCATGTTGTCTTTATAAGTAAGGTATTAATTACTTCAACTAAATAATGGTGAAATTTTCAGGAGTTGAACATCTTGATACATAATAAAGCAAAAAGAAGAAAAAAATGTTGATCTAAATACACACTTGATAAATATACAAGGGAAATGTTAGTATTTTAAGGATAAAATTCATTTTTAAAATATAAATAAAAACCTCTAATGATAATGAGATAAGACAAAGGGTAGAGTTACACAGATGATACTCTGTTAAAACTAAGAGAACTTTCTGTGATGGCCTAAGTCCTTTTTAATGTGCTATCCAAGGAAATGGCTACAAGCCACAGGTGGCTACTGAGTATTTGAAATGTAGATCATCCAACTGAGCGACAGAATTTTTCACTTTTCAAGCTGTTTAATTAATTTAAACTTAAACTGCTGTGATGGCAAGTAGCTTTCCTATTGTACCACACAGTAAAAGGACGTAAGAAAGTGTGTCATCTAGGACAATATAAAATTATACCTGGTGGAGACTGACATGCTGTACCTCATTTTTATTTCTTTATAGTCTCTGCTATATCTAAAAGTATAAATCATATAGCTAAATTATTTTTTCATAGGGACACTTTTATTGTTTTAATAATTTAATTTAAGGTCTAAGCACTATCAATGGGAAGTATTTAGTACTCCAAAATTGAAGAGTAATTTCAAAATGCAAATAACTTTGAAAAAAGTCAGAGAAATAATGAGTTGTACTATAATTACTAAATAGTCGAGGTGGCAAGAGTTTCTTTTCAGTGTGACTTAGGTAACTGCCACATTATTTAACCTAGAAACTAAGAATTCATCAATTCCTTCACTCTAAAAACGGTTACCTGAGGATTGTTATAGAGTAATTTAGATGCTACCACAATAAATAAAATGTGTATTCCTGGCAGGTTGTTTTTTTTTTTTTTTTTTTTTAATTTACAGAGTAATAACTGAAAATATTCTTGGGGGACAGGAAAGAGGGCAGAATTCTTCAGGTATGTCCATGTTGGGCTTCGAGGAATGGAAGGTATGAGAGTACTGTAGTCACCAGCAGTCTAAAATTTAAGCCCCACCTTATTCAGTCACTCAGTACGGCAAAGAAAATACAAGGATGTCTGGAGAGCAAATCTCTTCCATTCCATTAAGGAACTTAATGTAGTTAGAACAAAAATATGTAAATAGTTGCTCACAATATGCATACACAGGACACAGGGTTTTTTAAATAAATGGGTAAATTAAAAAAAAAAAAAAAAAAGGTAAGGAGAAAAACTATAGATGGGACCAAAAGCAACACTTAAGAATTAATACCAAACTTCTGCCTCTAGGGAGTTGGAGAAAACTCAGTGGTTAAGAGCACGTGTTGCTCTTGCAGACAGAACCCATATCAGATAGCTAACTGCCTATAACTCCAGCTCCAAAGATCCCACACCACTGGTCTCCAGGAGCACCTGCACTCATGTACACATTCCACATACATAATTAAAAATAAGTAAGCTTTTCAGAAAAAAAAATCTGTCTCCTTACACAAAGTAGATCATCACTTTATTAATCTTTAAAGACTAAAACCCATGTAAATTAGGGTGATTACTATGTATCAATAAATTAGTGTATATTTCTTATGGATAATACATACAGATATTACTAACAAGTGCAAAGAGAATTTCCCCTTGGACTTACAAACTGAACACTCAGCTCCAGCTTTATCAAGCACATTCACTTGAGTGTTAATAATTCATGAGCATCCATTCAGTTGTCCAGCCAGACAACAAATGTGTATTGAATATCTAATGTAAAAAAAAGAATAGTCTACAGTAATGATTAACCTTCATGAAGCTTATATTCATTCTGTATGTGTGTGTTATTAAGGAAGAACGAGTGGGAGTGGGTGGAGCAAATTAAGAAGCGACACAAAGAATGGTAAGAGATTCCTTCTAGTTGTTTTCTATGAAGATTGGTTGAAATCTTGATAAAATGAACAAAGTAGGCAGAGAAAACATAAGACATAAAGGATCTGTCAGGTACTTCACATATATTTATATATTATCTGATAAGATCAATGCAGCCTTTATTCTTTCTTTACAAAATAAACTTAGGACCTAAATGCCAAGTAAGTAGCAGAAGTAGGATCCAAAAGGCAATGTATAGGACACTGAGGCATTTTCTACTTTACTGTATCATAAAACCTCCCTGAAAACTAAAACCAGAAAATTTGTTTTTTCTGTAGCATTTTCCTCATCCACCATCCCCAACCTAACCACACTACCTACCCAAAAAATGTTATTCATCCTGTTCTCTTCTTTGGTAAACTCTACCTTCATAGATTTGGGGCATGTATTAGTTCAATGAGACTAAATAATCATAAATTCCAAATTACTGTCATGTACAAATTAATAAAGTTTACTCTACTGATAGCTAACTCAAAGGGATATTTCAGAGATTCTGATCAAAGATATCTTGTCTTCAAACACAGTTGGGTGTTGTTTATATGTTTTTTCTCAAGTGAATAGATATTGTCATGCATTCCAAAATAAATGGAAAGTCCATTTGATCATTTTTTATTTTTGTCATGTTTCACTGCATTATGCCAGTACTGAGTAAATTCAATTATGTCAGCCTGGCAATCACATCCAATGAAAGCCAGGTTATTCTGAGCACTGGTCTCTGACACCTCAAAATTATAGCTCATCCTCTATGCCACACATTATAAAAAAGATGATGGTAGCAGATGTTACTATTGCCAACCTACAGAAAGCTTAACCTCTCATCTTGTGCATTTCAGGGTGATACACTTGTGTATTTTCTATACTTTTGTATGTATATGGTTCTTTCCTTCAACTAGACAACAATCATCAAGCATTTCCTAAATTCTAGATTCTCTTACAGTCACCAGTGCAGCAATCTCAAAGGTGAATGACTAGAACTACCAGGCAAGTAACAAAAACAGTGAAATGTGACAGGAAAATGCCCAGTATTACTTTGAAGAAAACGTATTGGTTTGTTAGGGGCTATTATCAATTGATGACAACGTCCTATCCAAGACTACTCGAGAACAGCCAACTGTTGTTATAAAAGCTCTGGCTTCAGCACCACCAAAACTTTTTGGTTCTTTAAGATAAGTCAGGAGATCTAGTTTTGATTAGCTGTTTTTGTTTTAAAGGTGAAATATTCTAGTGTTTAAATATTGGCAACAGTTCAAATGTATCTCCAAGCAGTGGCAAACAATAATTTTGCACTGACTGTTTGCAAAACCCTGTAGGAGACATAAAAACAGGTAAAGATGTGGTCTCTTTGCCTTACAGGAACTCACAGTCCTCTAAAAACTCATACCTAAAACCAAACACATATGATACAATGTGACCGAATGCTAAAGACATCAGTAAAGTATTAGATGGCACAGAGAAGAGCAACTATAATAAGCGCAGCTCCCACTTATTGAGTGTCAGGGCATTGATCCGGGTACTTTGCACATTTCATGCTCACATCATTCGGGGGGGGGGGGGGGGTTTCCTAGATTATTATGTCACAAACCTGACTTGAACTTTATTCTTTCTAACTTCAAAAATCTGTTTTTTCCTAACATATCACAGTACCACCCCATCACTCCAAATAAGTGTTAGTTTTCTAAAGACCAATCATAGAAACATTTGAAAACGAAAATAATTTCTTTTTATTCAACTTGTTTGGGAAGATTTTACATTCTATAAAGCATTACTTAATATTTAACTTTAGACATTATTGATTGAATTATAGTTGAGATCCTGAATGGTTAAATTGCTGCATATATTCAATATGCATTAAAACTTATTAACTAGTTTATTTAGCAGACATATTTAAGTAACACTTCTTACATCTAAGTACTCTTCTAAGCAATTTATAGATTAAACAACTATGGAAATACCATTTATAGATGAGGCATCTAAGATACAGAAAGAGTATAAAATTTACCTAAAGCTAAAACTATATTATTAAGATAATCCTCCTCATTCAACTTCACTTGTAATTAAGAAAAGTAAGACAATGTGCCACTCTCTCCTTTCAACTAAGCAAACTAAATATAGTTATATGCTCTGCTGTTGGTAAGAATAATGTAGTATAAATAAAGAGCCTGCTCACATATTGCTGGAGGATAAGGAAACAGGTAAACGTTTTTTGAGAGGCTATTAGGCAGTATCAAAATAATATGAATGTGCCCTTCAATCTACCCACTCCATTTCTATGTACTTATCTTTAAAAACACCATACAAGCCAGAGTGTTATTTGTGTTTTAATTTTTAAGATTTATAAGTTCCTGAGTCATTTACATAAAATGTTATTCATATATTTTGGGGATTATTTTTAGAAACCACTGTGATGGAAATTTTGTTGTTACACTTTTTTAAAAAGATTTATTTATTATGTATACAGGATTCTGCCTGCATATATGCCTGCATGCCAGCAGAGGGCATCATATCTCATTACAGATGGTTGTGAGCCACCCTGTGGGTGCTGGGAATTGAACTCAGAACCTTAGGAAAAGCAGCCAGTGTTCTTAACCTGGGAGCCATCTCTCCAGCTTGTTGTTACACTTTCTGTTATCAATCCGAATTTATATGACAATGTCCTTATCTCCGTTTAGATCAATTTTAGAACAGTGAGTACTGGGAAACAAATCCGACCAAACATGTTAACTAAAAGAGAAAATACCAACTTACATTTTTATAGTTTAAGGCTATTTTATAAAGCTGCTATCCATTCAAAACTAACAACTGACTTCAAGCCCTTCATTGCTCCACTCAGTTTTCACCATATGACTTGCTTCCACAGCCTATACACTTCAAAAAACCCACAATTTTTATGAGCAAGACATGTGGAAGAGGGCAAGAACTGAACAATCTATAAAGCAAAATGAGTTAACATTTTAAAAATAATCTTTATATAGAAGATCCTTTATGTAACAATATGACGACCAATACACAGTATTTGACCACCACTACATGTGGCAACATCACTGATGAAGCCAGTTCTGTTTACTTAAAAGGTATAGATATAAGATTCAAATTATCAACCTCGTTCATTGCTTTATTGATTTAACTAACCATCCAATCCCACACACTTTCTTACACAACACATACCCCAGCAACCCTATTAAAGAGATGGCAATTTCTCCACCCACGTTACAGATGATAAAAGCAGCACCTACAGATTTGTGCAACTGATGTTCCTTCCTACTTTTCCACTCAGTTATTCAACAGACAATGAAAAGATAATATATCATGAGTGAAACTATCTCCATACAGTTTTCTTTCATTTCAGAAATAAAATACTACCATTTGCTCAATCATTTAAATTAAAAATCTATAAATCATCATCATCATCATCCCCCTTGAGCTTGCCACCCACCTATTTTCATCCATAACAAGACCGATATCATCTCCCAGCTGGAATATAACACTGTCTCAGTGATCTCTGTCACTCACTTTTGCCTCCTGCAATCTATATACAACAGCATTCTCTAAAAACACACCAGGATAGTGTGATTTCCCTATTTAAAACCTCTAAAGGCATCCTACTACACTTAAAATGATCTGGCTCACCCCATCTTTCAAAATTAATAACATCATTATCCTCCTTCGCCACCAGTTATTTGTTTAAAGATAAATTCATGACCAAAGCTGATTCAGTTAATTCAGCATCAAGATTTTTCATGTAATAGAAAATGCAAATTTTAAATGGCACTACTAACATTACAACCCGCAGAAGAAAGACACTATTCCCACTGTATGTAGCTGCTACTGCATCTCACTGTAGATACAGTGACAAGAAAACTAGCTCAAAAGAAGAAACCAGAGAAAAGCAAACAGCTTATGCTGCTTAGCAATAGACTTATGATGCACTACTTATTATTCAAACATTTTAAAACTTAAAAAAATAAACTATCATGTGTCCACAACTCTATAACAGATAGACCTATAAGCCATCCCTCAACCATATAGGTAAACCTAACCTCAGTCCTCATTATCCATCACTTAGGTGTTTGTTACAGACTGGTTTAGATTTAAAGTGCCCTTCCAAAGGCTCAGGTATGGAAGGCCTTGTCTCAAACACAAGCCATACTTGAAGGTTAGGTCCAGAAGAAATGAATCATGAGGGTTCTGTCTTCACCAATGGATTAATCCTGTGATGTCAAATTTTAAACAGACTTCTGGGAGGACTCAAATTGTAGAAGGTAATGCCTATTTGAAAGAAATCCTAAAAAGAGGATTTCTTGAAGGATGTCTTGCCCTGGCCTCATTCATCCCATTTCCCAGGCACCACGAAGTAAGCAGTTTTGATCTGCAATGTTCTCTCCAGCATGGTGTTGTGCTTCCCATAACCTTAGAAACAAGGTGAAAACGGACTGAAACTTCTGAAACCATGAACCAGCATAAACCGTTCCTTCTTTTAAGTAATTTTCTAATGCCTTAGTTATGATGAAAAGTCTAACAGAAGCACTTACTAATTCATTTTTAATAAGTTTACCTCCTCGGAGAAAAATTCTACCTGCAAATCATCTATTTGCTGTAAGCTGCTAAACTAGATGCTCAGCACACAGCAAGAGACCTAACTACTGAGTATTTCCTTTCTGTAGTCAGGCTCTTAAGGGAAAAGTCAAGAGGAAAAAGAAAGTCATTTTTTCTCTGGAGGGGAGGGTTTAAGAATGGCCTTAACAGCATTTAGATACAGACATGGAGGATAAAAGCAGCTGAAAAAGAAGTTTATACAACACTCAGAAACAAAGAGAATAATCATCATTGTTTTATAGGTGGAAGAGGCCAGAACCAGGGACCAAGGGGTGCTGAACACCCTCTCTTGAGGAATCCACACCATTTATCATTCCTGAACCTGCCCATTCCTTTCTCTCTCCTCTTCTCCTTCCTCCCTATCTTCTTCATCTTCCATTCTCTGCTTAAGTCTGCATTAAAAGATTTTCCTGATTTTTATTTTAATATTTTTAAAAGTGAGTGCTTTATTTTCGAGTATTGTGTTAAGTTTTAATTGCATTAATATAATTATTTATAAAAAAACATACTGAGATACATCACTATCTCAGAGATGAAAAACTGAGGCACAGGGAGCTGAATAACTAACTATTCAAGGTCAGTTAGGAGGTTACAGATAGAGTGCAAAGTGCTAGATCAACATAAGAGAATAGAGTGGGTTTACTCAAGAGGTTCTTAAAGTCAGTATAATTTTATTGCAGCCATTCAAGTAGGTGCTAAGGTTGTACCAAGGATTGAGATGGTCTTGTTGGTATGTAAACAGAATTATAAGTTGTGGTCCTTTCTCTATGACAGAAGTAAACTATGTTTAATTTAAAAAAAAAAAAAAAAAAAAAAAGCTAATAAGGAATGGAAACCGAGTTAGACTGGGACAGATGGGAGACAAATAAGATTCTTCAAAGAAGAAGATATGAGATCTGAAGAATAAGGAGTTGGTCACAGAAATGTCCCAGGTAGAAAGAACAGCAGGAATAAAGATTATGAGACACACAGAGATTTGTACATCTAAATAAAGGAGCCAATGTAATATTTTATGGTGGTTAAGTGAAGGGAAAAAAAATCAACAACAACAACAAAATATGATGCCAGAAAGAGACCAGATCATGTGAAATCATTAGCTCATATGAGACTTCTATAGTCGGCGTTAAAGAGTCTGAGTTTTGTTTTGGCTAAGATAGTACAGTGGGTCTAAAAGTGGATAAACACATTTCATTTTCTAACAGTGTTAAGTGTTAAATATGAGGCCTTGAACCTGCTAGGCAAGTACTCGATTACTCAGCTACATCTCCAGCCTAATACGTTTTAAGAATACTACTCATGGAATAACAGACCATGATAAATGATGACCACATGAGAACAGGAATAGGCAGAGTGCTCGAGAGCTCTCCAGAAATCTACAATGATACATCCTCTGTAGACTGCTGGCAATGGTTGAGAGAAAGCCTGATCTGATCTAGTCTGGTGATCAGATGGCCAAACACCCTAACGGTCATGCTGGAACTCTCATCCAATAACTGATGGAAGTGGATGCAGAGATCCTTGGCCAGGCCCCAGGTGGAGCTCCAGGAGTCCAATTGTCGAGAAAGAGGAGGGACTGTAAGAGTGTGAATTGTTGAGACCAAGATTGGAAAAGAACAGGGACAAATAGCCAGACAAATGGAAGCACATGAATTATGAACCAAAGGTTGTGGAGCCCCCAGCTGAAGCAGGCCCTCTGGATAAGTGAGACAATTGAATGGCTTGAACTGTTTGGGAGGCACCCAGGCAGTGGGACCCGGACCTGTCATGAGCTGGCTGTTTGGAACCTTGGGCTTACACAGGGACACTTTGCTCAGCCTGGAAGGAGGGGACTGGACCTGCCTGGACTGAATCCACCAGGTTTAAATGAATCCCCAGGGAAGTCTTGGCCTGGAGGAGATGGGAATGGAGGGGAGGGGCTGGGGGGAAGGTGGGAGTGGGGGCGGGAGGGAAGAGGACAGGGGAACCCATGGCTGATGTGTAAAATTAAAACTCAAATATAATAAATTAACAAAAGGAAAAAATTAAGAGATTTCAAATAAATAATCTTATAAGGATACTACTCACATTGCTATGTGAAGATTAGATTGGGCTAGAAATATAAGAATCAAATTAATGTAATGGGCTACTGCTGGAGTTAAGCTAGAAGAGGATGGTGAGAAGTAGGGGTAAAGAATGAAGAATGGACTTAAATTAGGTGAATAACATCTTGGCTGGAAAGCCAGGCTTTTAAACTGAATAAATTCTGGTTTTAACAATCTTTCTGCCCCCTCTTCCACAATTGCAAGGAGTTGGGGGGAACAAAGGGAAAAGGCAGAGAAAAGATGCAATCGTATTATAGTAAAAATAACCGAAAACAGAACTCATTGTATCTCCTGTCCTGATACAGTAGGAAACAAGTTCAGAGTTAAGTGGATTTTTTCAAGTTCTCACTCTTTCCCAGTATAGGCAGAGTGTGGATTCTAAAGTCAGATTGTCTGAATATGAGAAGTGGCAGTCCTCTTTCCAAACTGTACAAACGATTACTTGGTAGTGAGCCACAAAGCAAGACTCAAGTTTCTAAATTCAAATAGGAGAATTTTATATTTATAATTCTGCATTAAAGCCACAGATGAGTAAGCTGGCTTTTAAGTACTGGATTCACAACTGCATTAAAGCCACAGTTGAATACTGTCTTTTTAAGAACTGGGTCACAATTTGTTCTTAAAAATAACAAAGAATTCTCTCTACATATTCCAGTTCCTGAAATGCATTCACAGATTCATTCTACATCCCTAATATTGCAACTTAGTCTACTATCATTAAAAATTTATTACTTATATGACATATATGGTTGAAAAAAATAATTTTCAATGAATTCTCTTTATTTTTATTGTATTTCAATTCAGTACTACTCAAATATTTTATGGATGATTATAAAAGCATAACACAATATAGCTAAAATGTAAGCACATGGTCACAAATGTAAAATGAGAAAAGAAGCAATTTCTATATATTTTTTATATATTTGCAATGTCACTAACATTGTGAGTGCAAATACTAAAAAACTCATGTGTGAATTTACTTTGGTAGAATCTGAACCACAGATCCTAACAGTTAATACAATTAATAACACTACCAAAAATGCCTTACAGTCCATTGCTGGAGAACAACCAAACAGGAATAAAGTTCAAGAGCTTGGACAGTATATCTCTGCATCCAGGTAATTAATAGCTTGCCCTGGGGGTTGGGGGGAATCTAAGTAATAAAAGAATGGCTTTTACAGTATACACAGCAAGTTTTTGAGACTATTAGCTTTTTTCCCCATGATTCTGAATAAGGGAATTAAAATAGTAAAATAACCTTTTCCAATTTGAAAATAAAAATTTAGTTCTGATAGTGTCTAACAGACTGATAAGACTGATAAAATGTTTTTTAAAACTAATGTTAGAGAGCCACTGGCAGCTTTATCACAAAATATTCTTTAACATTTTGTTCTCTACCACACATTACTTAGAGAAAGTATAGTTAAAAAGATGGTTCCAAGCAGTACTTCATAGTTTTCTATCATATTACTTAGAAAACAGGAAAATCTATCAGAGTCTAAGAACTTTAATATCAAAGTAAGATGTCCAAACAACTACTCAATGCAGTAGATCAGAATTCTGAAGGTTTCAACTCATTTCCAAGAAAGTTAGATCAGTATAAAAGTGTCTCTGGTGGACTTTTTCCTTTTTAGAACACTTAAACACAGCACTTAGGTGAAATCTACTAGTGCTTGATCAATAGAAAGTAATTATATGCCAGGCATGGTGTCGCACACCTTTAATCCCAGCATTCGGGAGGTGGAGGCTGTGAGTTCAAGGCCAGCCTGGTCTACAAAGCAAGTTTCAGGATAGCCAGGACTACTCAGAGAACCCCTGTCTCAAAAAACCAAAAAAAGGAAGGAAGGGATGGATGGATAGAGGGAGGGAGGGAGGGAGGGAAGAAGGAAGGAAGGAAGGAAGGAAGGAAGGAAGGAAGGAAGGAAGGAAGGAAGGAAGGAAGGAAGGAAGGAATTATATATGGTAACAGGAAGCTGCTTCTTCAGTTGCAAGCTGATCATACATTCATTATACAGAACAAAACACTATGCTTAGAATAAAGTTTATTTCAGAGTAGAATCCAGTAGCTGAAAAACTAAAAATGCATCTTCAGAAAAAGAGTGTACTTGCACCTAATTAGAACTGTCTGGATGCTTTTGTTCTCTCAAGAAAACCAAGGGAAAGGTATGTGTCAAATATTTTCTGTCTTAAATCATTCCAACAAAACATTTAATGGAATGACTAAAATGAGAAGAGATAATAAACTTTAAAAATGTTGCTCATTGATTAGTTTATTTAACTCCCTGCCTATGAAAGTAGATTACCTACACACTGACTACATACTACTACAATAACGTTTTGGACAGGGATTTCAGATACTCCAAGCAATTGTGTATAAACCACAAAACATGATTTCAGAGCAAGTTGCTATTTCTAGTATTTAACACTCTAGGTGTTAAAATTTGAATATGGAGCCACTCATGGTGGCCCACACATTTGATCCCAGCACTCATGAGGCAGAGGCAGGCGGATCTCTGTGAGTTCCAGGCCATTCAGGGATCTGTTACACAGAGAAAGACTGTCTCGAAGGAAAAGAAAAACAAAAATGAAAAAGATTTGAACACATTTACCGTTTTCAAAATTTAAAAAGAAATTACAAATTATTTCCAATTTTGATGACAAGAAATCACATAGCATTATCAGAAAACATAGTTTATTAGAAGAAAACATTATGGCTATAAAGGATATCTTGGGGAAAAAAATCAAAATTTGCAATGATTCAAAGTTGCATTTAAAATGAATGTTAGGGGAGGGGAAGATGGCTCAGCAGGTAATGTACTTGTGTAGGTGTGAGGACTTGAGTCTGGACTACTCAGACCATGGCTATAATCCCAAAAACCCCAGGGCAAGACAAGCAGCAGAGACAGAATTCCCAGAAGCTCTTGGGACAGAAGCCTGGCAAATGCAGCAGTGAAAAACAAGAGACTCTCAAACAGAGCGGAGAACTGAGTCTGTCCTCTTCTTACCGCCCCACACTTGTGTGTTCAAACGTGAATACATGCACGTGTAAACATCATAAACATCACACACAAAAATAACTTAAAAAATAAAACACATTTTACATAAATGCTGTTGATCCAAGTGATAGGATTCTTGCTAGAACAGCAATACCGGTTGTCTTAATACAGTAATTTTACAATAATATTTCAAAGACCCTAGACATTACACTTTATTTATATTGATACTATTTCTGACTAGGGAGAATTAATCAGTTACCTCTTTCGATGTGAAGGGAAATCTTTCAGCTAATTTGAGGAGGTTCACGCTAAATCCCAACATAGATATTGAAAGGTGGGTTAGTCAGATAAGCAAGATACCAAAGCTTAGTAGGTAGCAAAGCCAGAGCAGAAGCAACTCAACAAGGCGAGCATAGACAAAATGTCATGTATACTATGTTTTGGAAACATGCTTAGTAACCTTGATTTCTAAATAAACCTAAAAATACTATGCAGCACAAAGAAGCTATAATCTTGGACAACCGGCCATTTCAAAATGTATACTAGGTTTGAATGTTCAGTCACTGAAGAGAGCTCAGACAGCAGAGGAATAAAGCAGCTGTTTGTTTGCTTTTTAATATAAGGCCTTCCTACATTGCCTGACTTGACCCTGATGGAACTCACGCTGAAACAATCCTCCAGTCTCACTTCACACCCAGGTACTAGGACTATAGGTGTGCACCACTGCAGCCATAAAAATGTTTTGTTTTGTTTTTTTAAACAGGCTAATCAATATCTTTATTCTTCATACAGAGTGTTCACTCTATCATCAAATATATATCTACTACAATATGACAGAAATATTGATGGAGGCAAAATGCAAGATCAGTCACAGAAACTCTATGGTGATGCAAAGTCTCTCATGATAATATCTGTTACACACAAAAGTTGACGCTGATTTTCTTGAAATGCTACTCCCCTAGTGCAACAGAAGCCCTAAAATAAAGATCGAGTAAAAATGTAACCTTTCATATATTTAGCCCAAATGCTTATGAAATGTGGTTCCAAAAAACTTTGTAATGCTTAATAATTTTAAAGTAAAGAATTTTCTTGATTTACTTCAACAGAAAGGAAAAACAGACTGTCTTTACTTTAAACTCTTACCAAACAGAAACTGGTGATCTTATCCTTTATCTGCATGTCACCATTTAAGTGTTTGTTATAATCTTCCTTTTTGGGACAATTTCCATTTTGTTAGTGTAGCTCTCTTGTAAACCTTTGCTATAATTCCACATTCCCTTTCTACATTTAAATGAACAATTCAGCTATTTTTAGTACACTCACAAAGTTCTCATTAACCATCACTAATTCAAGATCATTTTTCTCACTCCAGAAAGAATTCCCTCACCCAAAGAGGAAAAGTACTTAAATGGATATTCCACCAAAATAAGTAACAAACATATCAAACAATGTTCTTCCAATTATAAGCTATTAGAAAAATGAAAAGCAAAATCACAATGAAATACCACTTTATGTCCAGAAGGATGGTTAACTGTAATGATTTTTTTATGTGTATAAGAGTTTGCCAGCATGTATGTATGTACACCACATGTGCCTGGTACCTGAGGAGGCCAGAAAAGGGCAGCAGATCCCCTGGAACTGAAGTTACAGGTGGTTGTGAGCTGCCATGTAAGTGTTAATCAAACTCATGTGAATGAGAAACAAATCTGAGTCCTCTACAGGAGTATCTGGTGCTTCTAATCATTAAATCATCTCTCCAGACATAGCTATTATTTTTTAAAATGCAGAAAACACATATTGGAATTGGAAAAACTGAAATATTTATTCATTACCACTGATAATACAAAACAATACAGACAACCACTGTTATTAAGAAATGGTTCTTTAAAAACTGAAAACACAGAATTTCCTGATCTAGCAATTCTACTTTTTATATATTCTCCCAAAACTTGGAAATGGGGTCTCAGAAATGTGTGTACATCATATCTGCAGCAACAGCCAAAAGGCAGAATCAACCTGATTTTCCATCAATGGATACATAACGTTATATTTACATAACAAGATGTTTTCAGCCTCAAAAAGGAATAGATTCTAACACAAGCTACAAAATGAACGACCCCAAGCTAAGTGAAATAAGCCAAAAAAAAAAAAAGAAACCAGAAGCCCTTGTTACATGAGCTATATATAATATCTAGTTCTTAGGAAAAGAAAGGAGAAGGCTGGTTTGCTAGGGGTTGTGGGAAGAACATAATGAGGATTTAGTTTTTAATGGGGATGGAGTTTCACTTCAGGAAGACACAGTTCTGAGATGGCTAAGAGTGAAGGTTAAACTCAATGTGATTTATTTCTTGATGCCACTGAAATGAATAAAAATTATCAAAAGAACAAATTTTGTTAAGATTAGTAAAAACTAAAGAAACTCGTGCGCGCGTGTGTGTGTGTGTGTGTGTGTGTGTGTGTGTGTGTGTGTGTCCCCGTCCGTCCGTCCATCCGTCCAAGTAATGGAGCAATTTTACTGCTAGACCCTTCCTCAAAAAAATAAGGTAGAGATAGTTGAGAAAGACATGTAATGCTGACTCCCAGTCTCCATGTGCACCCCTACTTGTATGCATACACAGAAACACATAGAAATGAGAATTTGTAGTACAGTCCCCTGATTCAATCCAATTTAAGTTAATTTTTCTATATGGGATGAAGGGTTGATGGAAAAGATCATTAAATTATATTGGGTGAAAATAACTGACCAAAAATGTAAGGTTACATTTCTGAGCTTTTTAAACTAATACTTCTGATCTATACACCACTCCTGATGCTGAAACCGCAGTCTTGATACACACATAGAATTTGAACTTAGTACAAGTTCAAATCTCAATTTCATAAAATCCTATATATTACAGACTTTTTACATATGTAAAATCAGTTATAATGTCTTGGTGGATTTGGAATATGAATATAAAAAGCCAAAAGTCCATTTTAATATAAAAATATTATTTGTTATTTGAGGGAGGGGGGAACACTGATTTAGATTCTACTTAAACACTGGATCCCTTAAATAACAACTCAAGGATTAAATCAAGCATGGTGATATAATAACCTATTTACATACAGCAACAGCCCATGGATTAGTGCTTCTCTCCATATCCTCTCTCACCTTGCAAGAACTATGTCAATTCCTTCTAAGTACAGCAAACATAATATCTTAATCACCTTACATTAGCCTCTCTCAGCATGTTAAAAGTTCTATAATGCCACCTCTTACTTGATCACATTGGTGACCAAACTTACAATGTATGAGCATTAATGGGTCCATATTAAAAATATATATATTTGCCAAGGCTGATGAGAGGGAAAAGTAGAAAACAAAAGAACAGAAATGCTGAGACTTTATACAAAATTCAATGAAGCAGAAAAGCTGTACACATGTGTTAAAGTTTAGAAACCTATTTTTGGTAGCAAAAGCTACTGCCAATTTACATATGAAAACCTCGAAACATGGAAAATGAAAGCGAGGCCACTCAATGATAGATGGCTATTACATAAATTTTTAGTGGCATGAGGAACAGTAATCTAGTTCCACAGATCATAGTGCTTGTGAGCATGTAAACTTATGCAGTCACTATAGAAGTCCACATGGAGGCTCCTTGAAAAAGCAAAACAAGAATAACCATATTGATCTAGACACATTCCTGGGCATATAACTGAAGGATTCTAAGTCAGCATACCACAGAAATACTTGAATATCCATGTTTACTGTTGCACTAATCATAAGATATGATACTAGCCTAGATGTCCATCAACATATGGACAGCATGAATGAATAAAGAGAATGTGGTACATATAAATAATATCTTAATTATTTTTTCTCTTTTCAGCTGAAAAGTAGAATGAAATGATATATGAAGAAAAAATAGAAGGAACTGGAGATTATTATGTTAATCAATATAAGCCAGACTCAGACAAATATTGCATGTTTCTCTTATATAAGGAATACAGATTTAAATATATATTTAAGTATACATATATGTGTATCTGTGAGAGTGTATGAAAGTGTGCCTGTGTAGAATATGAAAGTAGGAAGGAGACTATAAAAGGTGAGGAAGTGGTCCATAGGAAGGAGGAGAAACAAAAGGTTAATGGAATGCATGTGCCATGAAGACAGATGGGTAACTATTGGAGAAGAGGAGGAAGAATGGGAGTGTCCAAGGGGGTAGCCAATGAGTACGAAGTATAATGATAACTGCATATGAAAACATCACAATGAAACCCATACAAATCAAAATTAAACTTTAAATGTTTTAAAAGTATGCTTATTTCAACATTAATATTCAAAAAGCTTAACTACTCATAAATACTTTCATATGCCTCAGGAAAAATAATCTCATGGCTTAACAGACTTTTCTTTCCTAATTTAGTTATTCTTTAAGTTCACCTATTTTATGACCATTTCACTGTGAGGCCCTGACATTAAGAGAGAAACAACTGATACTTTTCCTAGTTTCAGATGCATACAGTCAAATAAGGGAAATAAGTAAATAACGAAATAACTGCAAATGGATGAGGCATATCTGATATATACACAAAGAGAACACTCAGAAAAGAGACATCTAACCTGAATAACACAGAATTAACCACTCAGATTGAATAACTACCTGGCTCACAATAATGGTTTGAAATTACTTTGGGAAATTTCACAAATCAATTTGTCCCTTCAGAGAACAAAGAATAAGTGAAGTCACTAAAAAGAAAAAAGAAAAAGCAAGTATCACAACTCCAAAATCAGTTCCTAGAAATCCACATTACATTTGGGCAAGAAAGGATATGTATCACAAAGACAAATACTGTGAATCCAACATCTGCTTTGAGTTCTGCCATGTATGCATGCTAACTTACGAACTACATTCACTTTATATTTTGTTCCATTTCATATAAAAGTCTCACCTAAAATTTAAATTAGCATAAAACAGGATTCTTAAGATATTTTACTATATTCCTGGTACTTTACATTTTAAAGTGACCCATGTGTATGTACATGTGTACTGTTATATAATTTGATGAGCAAGAAAATAAAATGTACTTAATTAAAATTCTCTTTTTACAATGTGACAGATTAATTCAAAATAAAATAAGCCAATATTTAAATTATATGATGATGATAATTATGTGACACAGTAAACATATCTTTTTCAAGGTACGTTTTCACCACATAAGCGCAGGCATATAACTTTAAGTGCTTTGGATAATAATATCTAAAACACTATTGTCAATACCAATAACAAAGCTTGCATTTAATATCATCTATAACTCTAGCAACTTACTTTGGAAATTGAGTTTTCATAAAAATTCAGAGGCCTTACACTATCACAAAATTAATTATATTCATTTAAGGGTGATTCTCATGCTACTTTTCCTCCACAGTTATTATGAAATTCTTCTATAATACAAGGAAGAAATAAGTAAGAATCCCCAATCAAAAACTTATTAATGTTTACTATAGTAACTATCTGGTATCAATATGCCTATAAGAATTATGACATTAAAATAATAAAGAGTTAAGTGTCAAAAAAGGGTGTCAAAAAAAGTTTCAAATACATCAAAAATAAAACTGGAGTAAGAAACATATCTCTAACTTTTCTAAATATTTCAAGATTGTCTAGTAGTGCCACCATGGATTTACTGACCTATACCAAAAATAGAAAGATAACTATATAAATGAATACAATTTAATGCTATGAAGGTATGATAACTACATATTTAAGAGGCCTAGCAGGTATATAAAAATTCCTGGTACTTTTCGTTTAAATCTATAAAAATAAAAATCTATCTCCCTTTCTTTGAAGATAGATACTTTCTTTCTACAGAACAAGGTGTTCTATTTATTTGCTTGTTTCTCATTTTATTTTTTAAAACTACCTACTATTGTATGAAGTTTTGAGAGACAAATGGCTGACAAGGGAAATATATTATTATTTAATATTGTCTCCACTGACACTAGGAAATCACTTTTGATTGAATCAGTGAAATAGAAGTCATAGCCCCACTGACTGCTAACAGGAAAGGGAAATTTCACGCACGGCAGAGACTTATGCTCAATAACTTCTTGCCTTCTTACTTCATAACGCAATCCTGGACTTCTTCTACAGTACATTTTATGCTCACCTATCATGTTTACTTCGAGCAGAAGTTACTTAATACCACATTATCCTCCCAGAAAGCTAAGTCTAGTTATCCTCTGCACAATGTTTGTTCTAGAGGGAAATATATTCTCTGAATGCCTGCAGTCATTTCAGAAGCTTCTTCTGGAGTTGGAAAAATCACATTTTTAAAACATAATTTGCCCTTACAACTCCTTGGATTTAAGTGTTATGCCTTCAAGTGGACATCTGACCTTTTTAACACCAAGTTTCTAGGAAATTGTTCATAATCAATGAGTGGAATTGCTATAACCAAAATAGCATGAGAATATCTTAATACACATTGGATACAACATTTTTTAACACTGCAGGTTAAATTTATGTTGGCATCTTTTAAAATTCAATTTTGTAGTGTTGGTGCAAATATAATCTGTTTGTTTGGGTTTTTTTTCTGTCACTCATAGTACTTTCTCTGCATTATTCTTTTCCAAGGTACCTTCTTTTCTTGTCTCCTTCATCCCTTCCCATCAAT